>NC_142047.1:39758361-39918861 GCF_982192425.1 Myodes glareolus
AAGATAGTCATCAATCTGACTACAGGGCAAAGCCAGTTCAGGCACCCTCTCCACTATTGCTTATGGTTTTTGCTGGGGTCATCCTTGTGGATTCCTGCGAATTTCTCTGGTTCCAGGTTTCTTGCTAGTCCCATAATGACTCCCTCAACCAAGATATCTCTTTACTTGCTCTCCATCTCTGTCCTTCCCCCATCTCTACCTCCTCATTCCCTCAAGTTCTCCTCCGTCCTGCCCTTCTCTTCTCCTCCTCCCCTTCCAAGCTCCCTTCTTCCCTCATCTCCATGTCCCGCTAGGTGGTTGTTCACCCACCTCTTTGTCCACTCTTTGTCCTAACATTTACTTTTTAGGATATAATTTCTGTGTCCAGTTGTTAATGAAGACTGTGCTTACAATACAAATTTGACTCACTTGTGCCTTTAAAATAGACTTTCATTTTTCTGTATAGGTTAAAGATAGGAGATGAAAGACAACTTTCATAATTTGAAACGCTGCTAATTTGGGAATGGCAGATATTGAAATATTTTTATGTGCTTCTGCTATAGCTGCTTGGATGATTTTGTAAAAAACTAAACAGGTATTCATTTCTTTACCCAAGCCGGTACTTAAAGCTAGCTATTAGTGCCTTTTATTATAGCCCCTGCTCTTCAAACAGTTGCTTTGGTTACATAAGCGCGCCTCTCCTCTCCTACTGCTGAAGAGGAGGAAGTGGAGGAGTGGGAGTCATGGCCATTGGTTCAGATCTGAAAGGTACACATAATTCAAAATGCTTCACTACCGTTCTGAAACATGTCACGATCTCATTTGATGTGGTTTTATGGAGGCAAAACTGCTGGGGTTTGCATCTCGTTTATTGTTGAAGGCTCATACACAGGCTTGCTAGCCCATTATCTGTGTTTTGTCCTTGAACCAGAGCGATGCTACTCCAGAATCACCTAGTGATATGCCTGGCTTCTTACTTGGCTCGAGCATCCTCTTGTCCTGCAATTAACTCTGGATGGGCTGTGTCATTTAGCAATTCTTGTTTGTCCTGACTCCAAAGATTCACTCTAAGGTCTATTCTGAGAAAAGCCTTTGCTTATATATTCTAATCATGTGCTAACCGAGGCTTGACTTTTTTCCACAGCACGGGATTCTGAAGTAAAATTTGGAGATGGTGTGAAAAGGGAAAGTCTATAATTCTGTCTGCTATAATACCCCTCTCAGGACAGGGAGGAAGAAAGAAGGGGGTTCAAGAGAGGGGGTGAAAAGACATAGAAACAGCTTTTAGAAAAGTAAACACCAAAAGGGAGTAAAAAAAAACACAGAAAACAAAACAAAAAAGCAAAACCCCAGAAATCAAGAACATTAATTTCTACCAGAGTTCTAGTGATAGATTAGGAGAAAAATTCCTAATGGTTGTAGAAAGTGGAAAGGAAATGAAGAAAGCAAGCTTAGAGGAAAAACTGTAAATTCTCTTTTGGCATTTAAAATTATTTCTGCAGATCTTATCATGGGGGCGGGCAGGAGCAGAACAAAGAGGAAGAATGCCTGTATCTCGCTGTCCACTATCACCTAAGGAGAGGTAAGGAAAGAGTCCTGTCTGTCCCTTCATCACCGTGTGGTCCTCAGCGGTGGCATCCAGGTATAGGCATTGTGCAGCCCACTGTGGAGCTCAGACTCCTAAACATGAACATAAAGTCCCAATTCCAGATCTTTCCACACTGCCGTTTTGAAAATAACGCAGACTTTCCTCTCTGATTTCTGAAGGAAAGAGTCATCTGACCCATTTTAGCTTAGGTGACGTCTCAAAGTGTAGGTGACTTATGTTCTCCCACTGGAGTTAATACTGAATTTACGGTAAGATTGGAAAGGCAGCAGCTACTCTCCTGTGTTATTGCTCTCCTCGCCTTCGGAAGGATCCTCCATGTCTCAGATGCGGATTTAAACTACCCTTCATCCCTTCTTAGGCGTTTATTTGGTTTAATGTTTGCTCCTTTGTTTTCCTGGATAGAAAACAAGTTGAGGAGATGACAGAATTCAAAAGTGTGTGTGTATGTGTGTGTGTGTGTGTGTGTGTGTGTGGTGTGTGTGTGTGTGTGTGTGTGTGTGAGAGAGAGAGAGAGAGAGCGAGAGAGAGAGAGAGAGAGAGAGAGAGAGAGATTTTACAGACTATCAAACTTATTGAATCAGATGTGTCACACTTCCACACTTGAATAAAAATCTCATGCTAAGGATTGGGCCTGGAGTTCAGTGGTACAGTACTTGCTTACCATGCATACGGCCCTGCATTTGATACCAGAGCGCCCTCCACACATACACACAGAGAAAGAGAGAGAGAGAAACAAACTAAACTATACCAAAATAATGAAGGTAGTCACTGTGTGTGAATGTTTTAAAATAGCTTTTTAAATGAGGGTAGAAATATCGTTGTGCCACTTTTTAATTCTGCTTCAGTAATCTTGCCTACACACTTAGAAAAATAACATTTGGAGTAACAGTATTTTTGCTAAGTGGATCACTTTCTCGTATTTGAGAAAAGAGATCAGAAAAAAAAAAACCCACTCATCACATGGAGAAAGCAACAATAACATTGCCATTCTTTCAAAAATGATTCTTTTTTCCAAAAGATTCATTTATTGTACAACTTATTTACAAAACTTGAAGTGCAGATGTAATAGAGAAGAAAGGAAACATGTCAGGCATGTGCAGTCAGTGTGGATAAGACTTATCCAGAGTCTTCTGCTTGCAGCACTTGGTAGTCAAAATCATTTATTATTACCTCAGGAAGCTTTAGAACGTTCGCTCCTATATGACTAAAACTATGACTATCTTTTAAAAAAATATTTATTTATTATGTATACAATATTATGTCTGTGTGTCTGTCTGCAGGCCAGAAGAGGGCAGCAGATCTTATTACAGATGGTTTGTGAGCCGCCATGTGGTTGCTGGGAATTAAACTCAGGACCTCCGGAAGAGCAACTAGTGTTTTTAACCACTGAGTCATCTCTCCAGCCCCAAACTATGACTATCTTAATGAAAAAAAAAATTATCATTTTTTTTGCTCATTGAAAAATTTACAAGTTGCTGAAGGCTAAATAAACCATATCACACCAACGTACAAAATTCAAGGGAGCCTGAGTAGGAAGCCAGAACTGTGTAGGAAAATCACTGCTGCTTATGTTCCGTTTTCAGTAGCATTCACATTAAGGGGGAAATCTACACGCCCAACTCTCTTCAGTAGCCAGTTCACTGCCAGATCTTCCAAAACCAGGGACAAGCATTCTTAAATCCCTTCCTCAGGTTGTCCCAAACGGGTCCCAACGTATGGATTAATCCCCCTAACAGAGGTTGTGCCTCTCTGGAAGGCAGTGAAGGATACACAGCATATTTCTGGATCTGTCCTTCCAACTGTAGGCACAGCTTTCATCTCTGATCCTTTGGATAGCTGCGTTTATAGTATCAGTTCTTCCCTTAGGTCATTGACTTTCTGTTGAGGGAATGTGACATTAAAACCTTGACATTTCTGGGCTAGAAAATGGAGCGTACTCCCACGATCTATTTTCTTTGTCAAAGAAATCATCTTGAAATGCAAACTTCTGCTTGTGTGCATTAGATGTTAAAGACACTGGATCCCATGGCAAACTCTGTCTTCTCTTTCGAATGGGTCTACCACCTGGTGACCTTCCAGTAGGGCAAAGTTTGACCTTATTCATGTCCTTTAGAACCATCATTAGCCCTTTGGCTTTTTGAATGATGGTTGCCATTCGTCTTGCTAACACCTGAGGGCTGCCTTTTCATTTTACCTGCCCCATTATTCATGTTGTGTGTAGATTTAGGTTGCATGGGAGAAAAACACAGAGGTTGGAGAAAAGATTGAGGAAGAAGAGGAGGAAGTACCAAACCTGGAAAGTGATCTGGCTCTACACTCAGCCCAGAAGTCTCTGATATTGGCATTCCTTCCGTGCTAGGGTGGTTCCTGCAGTGTGAGCTAAGAAAAGTTAGTTCGTCCTCGAGGACAGCTGCCTTTCTCGCTGTGGCTTTACTCGCAGATCAGTTTCTCCCTGGCTTGTTCTGTCTTAGAGCAGTGATGATGTAGTTCAAGTCCTCTTGGGAGGATGGGAAAGATCACTTTCCCTGCCTCCTCTTTCCATATATTATGTGGGAATCTAAGATGACTGGCTTCTCCATCATGGACGGCATGCAAAACATCGGCAAAAGATGAAATCGTAGGTTCATAGTCATCAGAATACTCAGAGTTTAAGTGTGGGGTCAACTCACAATTAGGTATTCGACAAGGTTCTAAAGAAAGCTTTTTCCCAATAATATGAATGGTACTCCTAGTATCATTCATAGTCTTGCCAAATCAGCAAATCTTGGTCTATGGGACCACCAAAATGTGCCCGCATTGTTTCTTAATCTATCCAGTATGAGAGACATTGGTGAATTAAGTTCAAGGAAATGTTATTCGTTGGCACCTTCCTGCCACACTGCATGCCACCAGATCATCCTGGGAGGGCCAGGTCAACAGAGGCCCCCACACACTCTGAGGGACTGATCATCCCCCAAGGCCAGCTTGCTGCTTCCGCCTCTCAAATTATAGAGGCCTTGAATTACATTATTAGTTTTTCATCTTTGTTATAACTACTTTCCCAAAGGCACAGAGTAAGAAAAGCCATTAAAATTTTTATATCAGACATGTATTAACAACTTCGCTAAAATAGATCTAAGATCTCTTCAAGAAAATACAAATGTATCAGGTGTTTTTTGTTGATGTTTTTATATTTTTTTCTCTCCCCACTTTCGATTTTTACCTCTAATTGGAGAAGGTGTGGGTATCTATCAAAACTTTACATGTTTTTGTTTGTGTATGTGTTAATATATGCATGTGACCATGGGTCAGCCTTGGGTAGTATTCTCTTGCTTTTTACACATGGTCGTGACCTACCATGTTGGTACTGGGAATTGAACTCAAGACCTCTGGAAGAGCAACTAGTGTTTTGAACTACTGAGCCACCTCTCCAGTCCTCTCTTGTGTGTTTTAATTCAGTTTCTCACTGGTCTCTCAGGCTGACTGACTAGGCCAGGCTGGCTGTGGGGCTGGCCAGCGAGCTCAGTGCTGGGATGTGCAGAACATTTTGCGTGTCTCTTGGGGAACAAGGTCAGGTCCTTATGTGTACCTAACAAGCACTTATCTGAGTATGCTATATCTCTAGCCCCCCAAGCTACAGTGCTTAAATCTACCTCCCGTTACTTTGTTACTTCGTTTCCATTGTATTTTGGTTACGCCATAATTGTTGCTGGCTCTAGCAGATTTAGGATTCTGAGGTGGGAATGTGAGACTCACAAAAGGGTGATATATTAATTGTGTTTATTGGTTGTTGGTTGAGTCTATGGAAAAACAAAAATGTCTAAATGGATGCATATTTCTGATATATATATATATATATATATATATATATATATATATATTTGAGGCCATTGAATGTAACACTTCCCATATGTGTAACAATATATGTGAAATACCTTTGAAAATATCATAATGAAGCAAAATACTTATTGTATTATAAATTTGGTGAAATTGCTGTTTATATAAAACTGGCTGCTTAGAACACTGACTGTATTTCTGGGTTTTTGTGTGCTTGTTTGTTTGTGGATAGGATTCCATTCTATGTCTTAGGCTGGCCTCAAGCCCACAGTCCTCCCACTACAGCCTCCTGAGTGCTAGGATTGCAGGCGTGACCAAAGCTGGCTGTTCAGCCGGCCATTGCAGGGCGTGCCTGTAGTCTTGGCACATGGTGGGCTGAAACAAGGTGATTGGTACAGCCTGAACTATGCAGCAAGATCCAGTTTCATTAAAAAAGAAAAGAAAAGAAACAGGAATATTGGTATTTTATTCTGTACCTTGGCCCCAACTAAAAAAAAACACCATTCCCAGACTATATAAAATAGACTAACCAAAAGAAACATGCTACGAGATGTGCAACTCATAGCGTGTGTTGGGAAGTGGATTAAGTTTGGAGAACTGATTTTCTGAGCCTTTGGTTTCTATTTCTACTTTTTTTTTTCGTTTTTTGAGACAGGGTTTCATGTAGTCCAGCCTTCAGCTGGATAGATAGGTAGTTAAGAATGAGCTTGAACTTCTGATCTCCTTCCTCTGCCTCCCAAGTGCTAGGCCCATGGGCCTGTACCAGCACACCCATTGTGTGCAGTGCTGACTATTGGACCCAGGGCTTCATGCGTGCTAGACCCACACCCTATCCCCTGAACCACATCCCCAGCCCCAAAGGCACATATCTACAAAAGACTGTGGCTCCCAGTGCTGACAGTTTTATAGATTTGTTACCTTTTGAACCACAGCCAGATATTGCTGTGTGGAGTGCAAAACAAAAGCAAAACCCCCCAAAGACGGTGCTTTTGAATGCATAACTGAATTAACAAGAAAATAAGTGCCCAAATCTGAAAATGACGAGGACGAAGAGCCAGTACTGAGTTCATGGAGGGGCTGCCATTCGTAGCACTTAGGGTTTGGATTAGTGAAAGACATAGATAAGCCTAAGACTCCCTCATAAAACAAGAGTCTGAGGCCAGACACGTGACTTGGTGCTACATAGATTAGCTCCAGCCTGCCCAAGTATATGGGCCTAGTCTCCTGTCCTGGAAAACAACAAAAACCCTCCGGTTAAAATGTTCTCCTGTAATTTATCCCAAGTGAAGAACAGAGCAGGAATCTTCTTAGGAGACAGAGCTCAGAAGAACGTCAGACTGCTGCTGTCTCCATGATAAGGTGTGTAGGGCTGTGTGTGGGGGGGGAGGTGGACAGAGGAGGAGCGAGAGGAAGAGAGGAGCGTGTGACGGAGTTGGAGAGCAGACTGTGACTTTCTCTCAGCATTAGAGGTCCAACAGTAAAAGTCACTCTTCAGAATGCAGCATGCAAAAAAAAAACCCAAAAATTTTAAAGAAGCATACTCTCAACCAATGATCCCCATGAAAAGAATGCCACTAAAAGTGAGCTAATATCCAAAAATGAGGAAATGCAGAAGAAAAGCAAGCCATCCTTTGGAGCAGCATATACCAGCTCAAGGATTTTCAGGCTTTTGTTGTTGTTGTTGTTGTTTGTTTTGTTTTGTTTTGTTTCTCTGTGTGATAGCCCTGGCTGTCCTGGAACTCACTCTGTATATCAGGCCAGCCTCAAACTCACAGAGATCCGCCTGTCTCTGCCTGGGAGTCCTGGGATTAAAGGTGTGTACCACCACTGCCTGGCTCAAGGATTTTCAATGATAGTGATATCAGAGGCTATAGACTATTTTTAAGCAATAAAGGCATAAAAGAAGGAATGGAAACTATGAGGGAAAAAAATAGGTAGTGTCCAGCTGGAGCAATGACTCAGGGATGGGGAGCGCTTGCTGCTCTCCCAGGGGCCTAAGCTGACTTTTCAGCACCTTAAATCTGGAGGCTCACAACTGCTGTAACCAGCTCTGGGAGATCCAGCATCCTCCTCTGGTCCTCCACAGATATGCTCCCCACAATGGCAAATATACACAGAGACACATACACATACCCATAATACTTTTAAATCTTTGAAAAAAAAAGTATAGTAATATACAGCCTTAGCACAAGGGAGGTATCTGAGTGAGTAAAGCCTGGTGACCTTGATCCCAAAGAATCCGTGTACACACGAAAGGCAAGCACACATTGCACAGAGTCATCCTCTGACCTCCACACGTACACTGTGGCATACATACATACATACATGTACCCCCCACACACTTAAAAGAATGGGCAACACCAAATAACCAAGCAGATTTGAAGTGATAAGAAGGAGGTATCTAGAAAAACATTTAAAGATCTGTTTTCAAATACAAAGGTTCTGAAATTTCCCAAGAAACAAGAACCACTGCCTTCTAAGTTGAATAATAACAGGCTTTTCATCCGCTCCTGGGGTCAAACTATGTGCCATTTTGCCAGTGACTGCTGGGTCTTAACTTGTGACTTGAATGTCTGAGATCTAAATGTACTGAATCTTAGCAAATTCCAAGTCAGAATGCCATGTGTTAGTTACACCAAGTGTCCTCATCAAAATAAACCACACAACACTGGTGCTGATCCTGTTAGATTAAGACAAATTAAAAATCTAATACACAGTTTTGCTGTTGGGTCCTTAGGGTCAGAGGTCAGTATAGTATTTTGCAATAAGGCTATAGGTTACTTATGCCACAATATTTTATTATAACAAACCAAATGGGGATGAAACACCCAACAGTAGCCCATAAATCTATTAGTAGTGAACTGTCAATGTCCCCGATACCAGGGTAATTTGTTAATTCGGAGCCTAGTCTCTTTTTTCACTAGACCTTGTAAACTCCTTTCTGAAACATCAATAAACCATCTGCTTTGACTTGTTAATCAAATGACTTCATTCAGTCCGAAGCAATTTTTTCCTAATAAAAACAGAGTATTTATCTCCATGGCTATAAAAGAGGACTGTTCTCAACTGTTCACTTATAGTTAAGAAGCACATTTAGTTGGGATTGATTTCCAATGCCTCGGTCATATCTTGTCACTTTCCATTTCTTAGATACAGCATCTCACTTTAGCTGTTTCGGAAGGGGAAAACAGCCGGATTCTGGATGCGGTATGGAGAAAGAACACAAAATCTAAAGAAGTTCGGAGAGGAAAGTAACTCGCCAAAAATAACTACAGATACACACTTCCTATTGAAATTTCCCCATTTGGAAGTTTTCGGGTCACTATTTCTCCCCTAGTCCTGGTTCCAGGTGTTTGCCTCTTTTTCAGTGTCTGGCTGCTCTCTGAGCCACAGGGTAGATGATGTTTGTCTCCGATGGTAACTTCTTATCTGCTCTCCCGCTTCAGCCTCCAAGCTGGGATCATTGCTTGTGAAGCTTTAGATCACGCAGGAAAACTGACCCTCCTCTCTCCAACCTACCAGGCTGAGATAAAATGGGTATTTTCGAGGCGTCTGTAGGGATACTGCCCATGTTCCATGAATGAGAGTCTTGAGGAATCCTCACGCTCCGTGCACCCTCCGTCCTTGGAGCTTACTGCCAGCTGGCAAATGGAGCACAGCCTCTGACCTTTGGTCCTGAATCGGCTCCTCTTGGACTGTTAGAAAAATGATGTCTGGGGAGAGGCCTGGGCATGTGAGTTATTACTGCATTCTGCCCTCTTAAAAAAACAAAGAGGAAAGGCATGGGTATCCTTCATGAGCAGAGGACTCTGATGTAGCACAGCCCAGAGTGCATTATGGGAATTGTCGCTCAGCAGCGCAGCTTCCTTTCCCACTGCAAATATTTGAACAAAGGAAGAAGTAGGCAGCTAGCGAAAAATGTAAGTGCCCAAAGTGTTTCACGTGATTGTTTTGACTCTTTTTGTTCATATACTCGGTTCCCAGACCATCCGGCCAGACGGGCACACACTTACCCCTCTGGATGGATCTCCTCTGTGCAGGAGCGGGAAGTCCCTGACATCTGTTATAAGAGCATTTATATATTTTTCTCAAGCACACACTGAAAATGCTCTGTGACAAAGCTTATGGCCACAAAAATGCCATAACAAATCAAGATTAAAGTCAGACCAAATATCTCTTCCAATTAGTAACAAAATAATTTTAGAAAGTTCAATAATATATGGTGTTTTCGTTCCTTCCCCTGTGGCTGTGATAAGATTCCCCAGCAAAGCAACATTAGAGCAGGAGGGCTAATTTCAGCTCACAGTTCAAGTTAGAACCATGGTGGAGATTTCAAAACAGCAGGAGCTTTAAGCAGATGGCTGAATCATACACACAGTCAGGAGAGCAGTAAGGTCATACATGTTCAGCTTGATTTCTATAGTCCAAGATCTTCTGTCAAGGAAATTGTCCCACCAGCAATTAAGATGGGTCTTTCCATGTTAAGTAAAATAATTAAGATATTCCATGACAAAATGTCAAGAAATTGGTCTCTCAAGTGATTACAGATTCTTCACATTGACAACACTAACAATCACACATGGGAATCAAATAATACGCCCTTGAACAATCAACATATTAAAGGGTAAATTAAATGGAAAACTGAAAAACATTTGTGGATAAATGAAAATGGAAATACAACATAGAAATTAATAGATTCCTAGAAGCAAACATGTTACTAAAACTGAATAAAGAAGAGCTAGAATGTACCAATAATGAGTAAGGAGATAAAATCAATAGAACTTTCTTCAAATAAAAGTCTAGAGCAGCATGGCTTCACAGTGGGTTTCTATGGGACAATTAAAGAATACCAGTTGTGTTGGTAACTTTTCTGCTGCTGTGATAAGACACTATGACCACGGTAACCTACAGAAGAGTTTATTTGGGGTTGTGACTCCGGAGGGCTGAGCCCATCAGGGGAGGGAACACAGCAGGCATGGTAACAGGAGTAACAAGCTGAGACTCACATCTTACACTGAAAGCACAAAGTAGAGAGGAAGTGAACTAGAAATGGCTCTAACCTCTTAGATGGTCCTTAAACTCGCGAAGCCTGCCTCCAGTGACATACTTATTCCAAGGTCATGCCTACGCAAATCCAAACAGTGCCATCAACTGAGGACCACGGATCCAAAGGCCTGAGACTATGGGGGACATCTATCATTCAAATCACTACTCTTTCTCAAACTCTTCTAGAAAACTGAAGAGAAGGGGTAAAGCTCTTACTCATTTTATAAAGCCAGAATTACCTCAATACTAAAGGACAATGTCACTGCAATAAAAGAAAATTACAGGCAAACACACATGCAAAATTCTTCAGAAACAAAATACTAGTAAATCAAATCCAATAGCACATTAAAAGGATCGCTCGTCATAATCAAGAGAGATTTATTTATGGACTGTAAGAATTGCTCAAAAAAATCAATCAATATGATATACCATATTAACAGATGTAAGGGGAAAAGAAAAACCCAGTATGATCCTCTGGACTAACACAGAAAAGACAGCAACAAAAGTCATCCTTTAGTGATAAAAACATTCAACATACTAAGAATAAAAATAATTATCTTCAGATACAGGAAAACATAAATGAAACACCCATAGTTAACATCATACTCAATACTTGAGTTAGTCGGTGTTCTCTAGAGGCACAGAACTGACAGACTGAATATATCCATATTAAGAGGGAATTTATTAGAGTAGTTTATAGGCTATGGTCCACTAGTCCAAAGATGGCTGACTTTCAGCCAAAAAGGCAAAGAATCTGGTAGCTATTCAGTTCACGAAGCTGGATGTTTTAGCTGGTCGTCAGTCTGCACTGGAATTCCAAAGAAGTAGCTTCTAAAACCAGTGAAGGAATACCTCAGCCGCAGGAGAGATGAACTTGCCAGCTAGAGTGAGGGTAGCAGGCAAACACAAAGTGCACTTTTGTGTAGGCTCTCATCAGAAGGTATGGCCCAGATTTAGAGTGGGTCTTCCCACCTCAAATGATCCAATCAAGAAAATCCTTCACAGGTATGCTCAGTTGCTTAGGTTCTCCTTGATTCCAGATATGGTCAAGTTAACACAAGATTAGCCATAACAATACTGAAAAGTTGAAAGGGTTTCCACAAAGACCAGGAATAAGATAAAGACGGCCACTCTCTCCTCTTTCAGTCAACAGAGCCCAGGAAATTCAAGCCAAACATAAATTACACAGGAAAGACGAAAACAAAAGTTATCTAAAAGGAAGGGGTGAAGTAAAATTGTTCACAGATGCCTGGTTATATACATATAAAACCCTGAAGACTCTAGCTGAAAATTATTAGAATTGACAAATCAATTCAGTAAAAAAATTAGATTAAAAACCAAGGCAATCAGTAGTAGCGTTTTATAATAACAATAGGAACTATCAGAAAAAGAAATTAAGAACTCAAGAAATTGGGAGTCAATGTACCTCAGTATCCAGCAATTCCACTCTTGGGAATATACCCAAGAGATGCCCAATCATACTACAAAAGCATTTGTTCAACTATGTTCATAGCAGCACTATTTGTAATAGCCAGAACCTGGAAAGAACCTAGATGCTCCTCAGTGGAATAATGGATAAAGAAAGTGTGGGACATATATACATTAGAGTTCTACTCAGTGGTAAAAAACAATGACATCTTGAATTTTGCATGCAAATGGATGAAAATAGGGAGGTCAACCAGGAAACCAGATCTCTTTAGTCTAAGATTGAATTTAGACACATATTCAGTAGGCCCACAAGCAAAGGATTTATTTAGAAGATGAAATATTTAGGAAAGCTTAAGTACTGGTGAGCAGCTCAAGGGAGCTAGTGAGTGAAGACTCCACATGGAGAGTCGGGGTGTTGCTTCTTAGAGTAGTGAGAGGGGCATGTTTATCAGGGAATCATGTGACTTGTTCCACCTTTTGTGATAACTAAGTTATGCGATGAATTGCATAACTGTAACATATCTTGGGTGCATGCACAGTGTAGACCTGAAGCTGCAGGACAAACGTAGTGGCCATTTTGTCTTGACTTTGTCCTGACTGGTGAAATAGCACTATCACGTCATCTAGCGAGAGGCGGAGGGAACTGCTTGTGTTTTGACATTTTGGGACCGCCAATAATCTTAAAGATCCAAGCTAGCATCTGAAAGAGCCAAGTTCCTTTCATTTCTCATTGTGTGTAAAATGAGGCAGGGTGGGGTGGAGTGAGGTGGGGCGGGGCATAACTCTTAGTCCTGGTGGATGGGATGCGACTTTATGTCTGTTAGGTTGATTTGGTGCAACATATCAAGTCATATGTTCCCCTGTGGGTTTTCTGTCTAGATCATTTGCTCATTGTTGAAATCACAGTATTGAAATCCCCACTGGTAATGATTTGTTCTTTTCCCTTTACTTCTATTCATTTGTTGTGTGTGTAACCAAGTGATCCAGTGTTGGGCGAGTCTGTGTTTAAAATTGGTAGATCCTTGTAATGGATCAATTCCTTTATCAAAAGAACAATCTTTGTCCCAATTTTGGTCTGATACAGATACAGCGACTCATGCTCTCTTCCGGTTGCTGTGTCTGTGAAGTAGTTTTCTGTCATTCCATCAGTTGAAACCCTATTTGTAGCATTAAATCTAAAGTGAACCTTGACGACATCTAATTGGATCATGTTTTTAAGCCATTCTGCGAATCTCTATCTTTTGATTGAAATTTTATTCTATTTACACTTAAAGTAATTACTGATAAGGAATGTCTTCCTTCAGTCTGCATTTTTCAGAATACAACTCATAGTTTCTGTCAGTTTCCACATTACAGTCGTATTTTCTCTTGAGTTAATTTTTATAGAGCAATGTTTTAATTTCTTTTCATGGTTCCTGTGTCTATTCTGCTGCCATTCTTGGTAGTTACAGAAATGCACCACTGCCTTCAACTTTAAGATTCTAATTTAAATTCCTACCAACTTGACTTAAAGTAGACTGAAACCAGTGCCATAGACCTCTGTGATGTTGCTTAACATGGCTTCCAGTTCAAGCCAAGTAGGTCAGACTCAGAAAGACAAATATGAATGTTTCTCTGATGTCAGAACTTAGGTTTAAAAGTGTGTGTGTTGCAGTCATGAAACTAGAATGGAGATCTGGAGAGAGGAGGAGGAGGAGATCTTAAGGGAGGGAAAATAAAGATGTAATTGAATAAGTGTGATAAGAAAGAAGAAATGGGCCTTCCCTGGTAAGGAGAAGAGCCAGCAAGAGGGGGCCAGGAGGCGTCAGGAAAACAGATCCATGTATAAGTGAGACAAATGAACACCAAATAAAATGAGAGATAGAAATGAAGCCAAAACCCATTATTTTGTATGTTAACCTTAAAAATGATTTTTAAATGCTACAAAATTGTATCCGCACATACTAGACACTCAGAAACACAGGGAAATAACTGGGATTTTTCTAATGTGTTAATGTCTTGAGTCATATAGCAAAATAAAGCAAAAGGCTGGCCAGATGGCTCAGCTGTACAAGCCTGATGACCTGAGTCGCATCGTTAGAACCCCAGAGAACTTCCAGAAGGTATCCCTCTGCCTTTCACACACACACACACGCCATGGGAAGTGTGTGCATACTCACATGCATTAACGTGTGCAGACACACGGCAACAATAAAAATAAAATAAATTAACATGATAAAAATGGAGTCTCAGCAGAGCCCGGGCTGGCCTTGAGCTCACCACGTAGCTGTAAATGACCTTGAATTCCTGATCTGCCCACTTCCATTCCCTAAGTGCTAGGATTATGTCTGCCGCTGGCTTGTTATTATTTAACATCTATTTAAGGGCAAGTCTAATGACAGCAGATTCTCTCAGCTTTTCTTTATCAAAAAATACCTTAATTTCTCCCTTTCTTTCTGTTTTTCCTTGAGACAGGTCGAATGCAGCTGAAAATGACCTTGAGTTCTTGAATTTCTGGTTTTCCTGTTTGTGTCTCTGAAGTGCTGAGGTCACCGCGTGCAGCTAGACGGCTGGTCTCCAACTGCACCCCGTCCTCGGTCCCTCCCTCTCCCCGACTTTCCAAAGACAATTTTGCTGAATAAAGGATTCTGGATTCATTGCTTATTTCTCTTTCAGTCCGCTACTTCTGACTGGCAAGGGTTTTGTTGATTTGACGATAGTCTTTTGGAAAACCCTCTCGGTGGCCCTTTCTAGGTGGTGTCTGCTTCCTTGGGGAGCCTCCCTGCACTGTCTTCTCACAGTGCCGTAGTGTTCCTTGGAGTCAGCTGAATTTGGTAGATTTCTCTATTTGTGCTTTTCATGAAATCTGGGGCTTCAACCATCACCTTGAAACACGATCCCTGCTCCTTCTTTGGAGTAGTTTTTCTCTTGAGGATCATAGAATATAGACTTTTATCTGCCTGCATCCTTCAGATTGGTTCCATTTTTATGTTTTTTTCTTTCTGTTTTTCGGAAAGGATAACTCCACATGTGTTGAAATTAGCTAATTGTAATGCCCACTCAAATCTATTTCTGACTATTTTGGGGGAATTTTTCATTTCAGTTCTTACCCTTTCCAGGTCACAAATATCTGTCACTTCCTTTGTCTATCGGTTCCTTATTTTGTTCATAATAACGTTCTGACTTTCTCCAGATCCTCTTTTGAGACCTTTAGGCTCTGCTAATTTAATCTTTGAATGGACCTTTCTTTACTTTTTTTTTTTAATATCTTGTGACTTATTTAAGTCAGTACTTCTACAAAACTGAATCTGACTCTGAAAACCATTTCCTATTTTTTGCTTTAAAAATGTCGTACGCTATCTTTTTACGGAGGCTAGCTAGAAGTATAAAGTCAAGATTTTAGGTCTCCTCTGATCCTGACCTGACTTAAAATGTGACATGTACGCAGTGACTGTTGAACATTTGCTGCGGTTCCAATGAGAAACGTCCCTCACACTCAGGCATTTGAATACTTGCTCCCCAGTTGGAGCTGTCTTTCGGGAAGGTTTAGGTGATGCAACCTTGCTGGAGGAAGTACGTCACTGGGGGCAGACTTTGAGATTAAAAGCCTCATGTCAATTCCAGTTCACTTGCTTTCTCTGCTTTGTGCTTGTGTTTGAAGATGTGAGTCTCATTTTCCTGCTCCCGCTCTCATGCCTGCTGCTCGCCGCCACGCCTTTTCCATGATGAACTCTTCTCCCTCAGGAACCATAAGCCAAAATAAACGCTTTCTTCCCTAAGTCGCCTTGGTTATGGTGTTTATCACAGCAAGAGAAAAGTGACTAAAACAGCATCCTACCTCTTAAATGTCTCTTTTCAAGAAAGAAACAAAGACAAATTTGCAAGAAAAAAGCTTGTTGACTGTTGCAGTCTGAAATGTAAACCAATGTCCTTCCACGTGCTAGGATTCTGCCACTGAGATACCTCCCTGGCCTTTCTGTTCTGCTCAGGCTGTCTTGTCACTTACTGGATAGCCCAGACTAGCCTAGGATTTGTGATAATTCTGCCTCACCCACTCACGTGTGGGAATTACCTGCATGTGCTGCTATGCTTGGCTATTTAAATTCCTTAGAAGTTCCTTTGGTTGTTGCAAAGAGTTCCAGCAATGGCTGCCTGACTCTGTGTCTTTCCCTTTACTCTCAGGAGCTCCAGTTAGTGCTTAGAGCAGAGATACCCTGCGTGGTCCCTGTATTTATTGGGCAGGGCCCTTTCTTCCCAGCTTGCCTCCCATAATGGTGTTCAGGTTCTTCCCGGAACATGTGTTTAACTACCAGACAAGAGACAGGTTGTGCCGGGGGACTGGAGAAAGAGTAGCCAACATTTGACCAAAACCAGACTGAACTCAGCCACTGTCTAGCTCTGTCACTGAAAGCTGAAGCCCTTCAAATTCAAAACACTTAGCTTAGGCAGGGTCTGGTGGGACAGTTGCTATCCAGACGGTGAGCTGGATTCCTCGCGCTTCCTTCTGCCCTGTTTTCACAGAATCGTCTACTTTGGAAACTATTCACGTATTATTTTTACTACTCATTATTTAGTTGTTGTTGTTTTGTTTTGAAAGAAAAGTCCACTCTGTTGCCCAGGCTAGCCCGGAAGTCAGCACAGAGGCTATGCTGTCCTGCATGTGAGCGTCAGAAGACAGCTTGACACAGTCAGTTTCTCTCCTTCCACCATATGAGCTCTGGGGGTCAGATCAGGTCAGCAGGTTTGGCGGGAAGAACCTTTACCCACTGAGTCATCTCAATGGCCGAACTTTAACTTAGTTTAGTGAATTTAGTGAAAACTTCAGAATCAGTGACAGCTACATATTGTTAAATGTTGGCATTTTAAGTAAATGCAGAAAGTTTTTAGAAAGTTAACCACTGTTGGAGGCAGGTTACGCTCTGGTAACAGCATCACATGCTGGGTAGATTATAAAAAACCTGAAATTTGCTTCTCACCATACTGTTGGTGAAGGGTCCCTCCAGATTGTAGAATACTGTCTTCTTGTGATCCCACAGAACAGAAGGAGCTAGTGAACTCCTGGGATCTCATTATTAAAACACTAGTTCCATTATGAAGACACCATTCTCACAACTTTACTGCCAAAGCCTCACCTAATATAGTCACACTGTAGATTAAAAACTCAACATGTGGAAGTTTGAGGGGGCATGGGGGGACAGATACAAAGTCCATAGCAACTATATCCTATCTATGAAGAGAGCGTCTGTTTATTTTAAATAAACAAATGCATGCAGAGTATTTTCTCTTAGCACTACTGATTAAAAGTAAACTTTAAAATAGCCCACATTTTGAGGGGGGAAAAAACAAGACAATAGAAAATAAAATACCATGTATTGAAACATGGGAGGTTCAGCTCACACATGCAAAAACAAACAAACAAACAAAAAAACTCGGTTGTAAATGTGTGTGTTAGAAATGAAAAAAAGGTGAGAGCAAAGTTACCTGAGTATCTATCCGTATGAAGGTAGGAAAAAGAAAAAAAAAAAACTTATGTCGAAAGATACCACAAGAGAAGGAAGAAAACAGTGAAGAAGAGAAACTATAAACAGTACAGGGTGTCAGCAGGCTGAAAGTCGGGTCCTTAGCATGTCTGTATTTGTTCTCAGAAGACGTGAAAGTCGGAGACGCTGCAAGGGGGTGCTGGCTGTGCATCCTGCTTCCTGCCGAAATATTCACACTCTGACCCCTGTAAGGTCCCACCTAAACAACAGAATACTTAACTCAGGGTATAGTTGCTTGATGCTTTAGGTATTGAAGAGGTAATTTCCTTGTTTGTTCTTTTATCTTGTTAAAGCAGTCTTTTGCCTTCTCCCCTACCCTTTTGGGTTAGGATGTATAAGCACTTGGAAGATAAACTTGGGTGAATTCAGTATTCACTGGATTGCCCTCTGGGTTCTATTCTATGTCTCTGTATCTCTGTTCCTTCTGCCTCAAATTTCTAATGCTCAGGGCCATACCCTGGAACATATGAACCCCGTTGAGGCCAGACCCTGACAGTAAGGGTCACCAAATCAGTCCTGCATCCTTATGATTTTAAAATGACAGCTGGGGTGTAGCTTGAGGGTGTAGCACCTGCCTAGCATGCACGAGGCCCTGGACTTGATCCCCAGTACTGAAAAAATAAAATGTCCATGTTGAGGTTATTGTGAAGAGTAGTCCAGAGCCACTCACTAATTATAGAAAATTACATTATTTTGATGTTGTCAGTCTTTTTGCTTATACAAACATACATCACAATTTATATAGAGATATAAAGAGATGGGTACAGAGGTAAATAGAGATCTAGATAGAGTCTTACTGAACATGAGGTTTTATCTTTTGAATTTACTAAAATATTGTGAATATTTTTCTGTCCCATTAAATATACTTCTGCAACTATGTTTGTGATTGCTGTGTAGTATTCCATTATGTGGATATATTAAAATTTACATAACTAATAATATCATTGTTAGATACTTAAATTTTAAATAGTATAATTAATGATAATCTTTATAAATTTATTTTTATATATCTGTAAACCCTAAAAATCATTTATTTAAACATGTTATGATACCAATCTGATAAAATACATGAAACATGGTAACCATATGCATGCCCAAGAATCAATCAAGTTAGTAAGGCTGAAAGAGTTGTATTAATACAGGTTCTGCTAACTACATTATCGCTAATACAGTGCCTGAGGTACTGAACAAACAGAAAATATTGGTTAAGTGGGCTTAATCTTCAGAACTACCTCAGTTACTAGGGTACATAGACTAATCATGTTTAAAAGAAAAGAGATGTAATCTTGGGAGCAAATCCAGCATCAGAAACCACAGTGGGAGGTTGGGGATGTGGCTCAGTTGGTGGTGTGCTTGGCTGGTATGTGTGATCCGTGGCTCTACAAACGCCCATAATATCAGCATTTAGGAAGGAGACACAAGGAGAATCAGAAGTTCAAGGTCATCCTTGGCTATGTAGGAAGTTGATACCAGACTAGGATCTCGATCTCTCTCTCTCTCTCTCTCTCTCTCTCTCTCTCTCTCTCTCTCTCTCTCTCTCTCTCTCTCTAGAAGAAGTATGTCACACTTCTGTAATGGTGGGATGTCTCTGCACTCACTGTGACATCTAGGAGCTTAAAGAACACGGAGGCAGCAGTGCATCCTTTAGCTCACCGTTGGCTACTTTCTCTCTTCACCCTTAATTCAGCCACACACACACACACACACACACACACACGTCTGTTAAACTCCCAGTTTATTCCGCTCATTCTGTCCCCTTTGGAGAATATAACAGTTATCAAAAGCAGACGTGGTCCCTGCCCTCAAGGAGCTCTCAGTGGATTTGAAGGGGCTGACTTGCATGAAAAAAAATGGCACAAATAAATGTAAATCTGCCACTGTAATAAATGGTATGTGAGAAAGGAATGCGAGTTTGTACGGGAGGGTTTGACCTAAGCAAAGCAGGCTTTCCTAGTGAAGTGAATTGGCGCTTGAAGTGCAAAGCTGGGAAGAAGGAGGCATTCCCTGGACAAGGGAGCCCTGGGGGCTGGAGGTGGAGCTCACTGCTAGAGTGTGTGCTTCGTGTGTGCAAGACCCTGAGGAGAGGGAGAAGAGCGTGGTGGTGCGGCTAAGTGCAGACAGTTATGGGAGTTAGGGGAGGGGACGGCACTGTATAAGCTGGGGCTAGACAAAGGAGCCAAGCCCTGGGTGAAGCTCACAACAAGGGTGGCAAGGACTGAGTGACATAGCCAGGGAGAAGAGCAGAAGGGGGTGCAAGCGGGAAAGGTCCTCCTAGGCTTGGGAAGTTTTCCTGCACGCCTCCTGCGACGTTGACTGCCCTCTTTAACCACGCGCTCTAACCGTGGCTAGTGCGCCCAAGGCGCTGTGTGTCTAGCGCCCGTGCTGGCCTCGCTGCCAGTGGCCAGTACAGTGGCTACACTCAAGTACCTCTGAAGTAGAGCCAGTATAGATGAAGAATCGAATCTTAATTTGTATTTAAACCCCATGGGCTTATTAAGTGTATGTGTATGGCACACGCCTGCAGGCCAGAAGAGGGTGACTGTGAACCACATGCCGTGGGGCCTGAAAGCAGAACTCCATTCCTCTTCGAGAGCACCCAGTGTTCCTCACCTCCGGCCATCGCCCCAGCCCCTAGTTTTTACAAATTTAAAGATAAACGTGAACATCACAGGAGGCTGGGGGTCACCCTATTAGACAGAGCACTGGCTTTGCTCGGAAGTCCATTTTCATTCCTGAAGTCCCTACCCAAGATGATATTTTGTTTTACTTTTAAGGAAATAAAATAGTGTCCTTCTCTGTAGGCTAAAGATGAGGAAGAAGGTGTCTAAGAATCTATAAAAACACCCTCTTCTTCACACGTTGGTAACGGAAGAGTGCTTCAAAAGATCAGCGGTCTCTGAGAGAATCTACCAGCTCGCCTTAAACATCCTCCTCCTCTGATGGTAAGTTTTACCATGCGTTAAATTAGGTAACTATTTGACGACTTAGCATTTTCCTGGCAAGCCACAATTACACATAAAGTATTTTATTCTTTAGGGACTGTGTCTTATTCGCATAGAACCTATAGCTCAAATTAATAATAGGCCCTAAATGAATATTTGATAACTAAATAAATGAATAGGGACATGAATGGCCATACCATAGTCTCTTCTCTACAGATTTGTCTGGATCAACTGTCAGCTCTGGTGACCAGGGTTGGGGCTGCCTTTTAACCACATATTCATCCCGTGCCCATTAAACAATCTTTGGAAAGAACTTTTTCTGCCCCCCCCCAAAGATACGTAATATTCTAATTAATATTTAATAACCTTAAAGGGAGAATCCAAAGTGCTGGCAGAAAAGGTACCTTGGTAACTGTTTAAGACGATGATAAGATTCCATTGTCCGGTATGACCTCTGATAAGGTTTGTCTCTGCTTTAGATTTGAGACGGCGCTGATGGTCTGAGAAAAGAACAGTTTCCTTGTAGCATTTCCCTGAGCTGGCTAAACTACACGCGGTCATCATGAGGTGACGTCGGCAGGCGTGTTGGGTTAACCTCTGGGGTCCTTTCTTTCCAAGAATGTCAGGTCTGCTGTCACAACCTAGAAGGGAAAGAACTTCTGGACCTGGGGACAGACAGACTTCCTCCACATGTTTGGTGAGTCAGCGAAGGAAGAATCAGGGTGCCCAAGGACAAGTTTGGAAATGGAAACTTGCCATGAGGTATTTCCTTACAGGGATGCATAATCACAATGAAGATGGAAGTGGGTGGCAGGAGACCCGGACTTCGGTCACAGTCTGCCCCTCACCCCACCTTCTGCTCCAACAAAGCATTTAGGAGCTCTGTGCTTCAATCTAACTCTGAGGCGATTCTCCCCTGGAAATCCTCACAACCCCTTCTTGGGTGACTTTAGAAGCGGTAAATGATTCACTTTTGTGAAGTTTTTTCAAATTCTTCTACAAAACAAATTCTGCACAGAGGTTGTTAACCCCCGTGCTGATTGCTGGTGTTGGAAGCCTACAGGTCATAGGCGGGGTTAGAGGGAAGGTGCCTAAAGCAGGCTGACTCCACATTATGTTACCGGGTGGAGTGTTACTAACACACCTTTTCTTTCCTACAGTCTAGAAAGTGCTATTGGTACATTTTTTTTTCTAGAAAGCCAGGGCCATAGTGAATCATGGGTAGATTTGTTCTTTGAGTGTATTTGGCAATTAGTTTGGACTATTAGAATTTCATAATTTTTCCTAGGCATTTTTCCTTTTTGCTTCATCATTGTCAACGAAGAAACAAAATAGTATGAAGAGAAGCTAAAGATTTCTCTGGAAACATACCATAGTCCTCTGGGGTATAGTATCAGGTGGCGCTCTACCACAGCGCTGGGAGTCACCCTGGCCCAGGGAGTAAAACAGGGCCCCTTTGAATTATAAGGTAACTCTTCGTTTCTCTTCCCGTAGCTGCTCCCAGTATTTCTTATCTCTTGTCCTACTAAATCATCTCACACACATACACACACACACACACACACACACACACACACACACACACCTACCCCTGTCCAGTGCACCCAGTAGGGGGGAGGGGGCAAAGGAGACAAAGTCATTTATATAATGTGTCTCCCTGCTGAGCCCCTAATGGCCGAAGCTTTTGTTCTGCCTTCAGTGGCTGCCTGTGATGGGCAGGAAGCTGCAGTCTCCCTTTGTTCCATGGGCTTATTCAGCAATTTAGATCCATCATAAAAATCAAATATGCATGTTGCAATCGCCTTGCGTACAACAGCTTCAATTTTCACTTTTCTTTAATTTGAACTCCACAGGGGAAGAAAGAGAAGGAAGGGAAAAAGGGAAAATGGGGGTAAGAAAAAAAATTGGTTTGTATTTTTGCTTAGTGGACTGTGAAAATAGTCAGTAATGAAAAAATATATATTTTTTTAAATCTCATAGCTGCATCCCGTTCAAAATGAGACATACCACCAAAGTAGGCCAGTAGAATCCCTCCATAAAAAAATACTCTCAAGCCATTCTGGTTCGTTCAGGCTCTAGACTTGAATGTGAATTAACAAGTAAAGGAATATATATATATATATATATATATATATATATATATATATATGAGCAGTACAAAGGAGAAAGGAGCAGGAGGACTCTCTGGGGCTTAAGGAGTCACCCTGTTGAGAGAGGGGCCTCGGCACCATTTCTAATTATAGCCCAAAAGAATGTTTCATGTTCAGAGACTGCCATGAGTTTCTTGTGTTGAAAAAAAAAATTAGGAAAAGGTTCAGAGAGGGAGTGAGCCAGTACATTTAAGGACGTGCTTTCTCTCCAAATAAAAATGAATACATTGACAGTGATGTTTTTGTCCATTTATTGATTTGCACACTATATTTAAAGTTTTCCCAGAACTTCAAAGGTTGTGTTCCCCAGAGTTCAAATAAATTTACATCAGCAGCCTTGGTATTGATTATTCAGAAAATACAGAAACCCTTTACCTACTCCATTATTAGACTCGAGCAGTGACTTTACAGAAGGGGTTTTGCCCTAATAAAAACAATATGGCCAATATTTTTTGATTTATTAAAAAATAAAAGATCTGAAGAACAGCCTCTTTATGCCTGCTTTCACTTAATAATATAGTGGGTCCTCCCTCCCCCCCCTTTCTTTTTTTTCTTTGAGAGACAAGGTCTTATTGTGTAGCCCAGAAGTCCTTCTCTGGCGTCTGCTTCCCAAGTGCTAGGATTACAGGTAGATGGCATGTTTTGAAGGCTCAGGCCAGCCTTGAACTCAGCCAGTTGAAAGGTTCTTTGCCTGCTCTTGCACCCTGAGATCTTACAGGGTAAATCCAGGGAGACTTGCAGTCGTCATCAAAGGACACACTGAATGCAGCGTGGCCAACGTAAGGCTCCGTGAGCACAGTGTAGGTGGGAAGAAAGCAACAGAACCATCCCTCCGGACCATTGTTGCTGGCGAAGGATTTGATCGGAGTGAAGCTTCCTCCTGAAGATAGACCAGCGGTGACAGAAACCCACCTGGTTGTGCTCGACTAATTAGAGATGGGTGAAGAGGGGTTTACCTTCTCCAGCATGACTGATCTTTCTTTTAAACGCCCCAGTTTCAGAGAGAGGACCTCTGGCATTTGCAAGTGTTCACTTTAGTACAGTTTGCTGATGCATGAAATCCTTACTAACTGAATCCCATTTTCTCGGAGTTTGATTTCTCAGCCTTCTTGTGTCCTGCTATAGTTTAGATTTCCTTTAGACTGTAAGTGAAACAGTGGTATACCCAAAACATCCTAGGATCAGAAATAAATTTAATATTTGGATGGTTTTCAGTTGCCGCCATTAGAAATGCCTATACTTACCAGAAAATAAGTGGAATTAAAAAATGGATTCCATATGATTAAAGCTGACATATGACTCGTGAAATTTGTTTTTGTCTTGAACATAGCTGTCCTGGAAAGAGTGGTAGAATTAAGATGGATAAAAGCACCTGCAAATTTATAGTATTGGATAAAGCCTGTAATCGTGGACTATAACTCAGAAGCTATGATCCTGGGCTGCCTCAGCTTTCTCCCTCCGTCCCATCTTCTAACACTACTCCACATCTCTGAGGACAGTCGACAGATCTCAGCCCTTGTAACTTCTCATTAAAGTCAGGGCCATCTGCTGGCCTTTTATGTTTCCAACTTCCCTCATGTGAGGAGAGATACTAGACAGATGTATTAAATGATAAACATCTCATCTTGGAGGACGAAACCTTCTATCTTTAAGTTGAAGCTAATTTAACATGCACGTGTATATATCTAATTGAAGGTTTCCCCCTCTGCTATTTCAGTCCTGTCTTCCCAAGAAATGAGTTGTAGAAAACCTGGAGGAAAATTATTCCCGGCCGCCCTGTTTACATTTCCGGCCATTCCAGTCTCTGCTCTCGTTCTTGTGCGTGCTCTGTTTTGGCTCATCACTGAAATCTTTCCAAGTGCTCCCTTTTTCCCTCAGTGTCAAGGGCATGCTGGACTAGTAAATCTCAGTTGCCGAAGCCATCTCCCCTACATACAATCACACAGATACTAAGAACACACATGTACTCTGTAGTACTGGGGATGCAGCTCAGAGCCCTGGGTTGGATTCTTGGCCACCATATAAACCAGGTGTGGTGGTATACACCTAATCTAAGCACTTGGGAAGTCGAGGAAGAAAGATCAAAAGTTCTAGGTTAGACTATCCCCATTCCAGTTCTGGGTCCACCCATGGCCAACTCTATGTTAAACCTTTGTACTTTGATGTGCAAACGTGATCCCATGACAATAGCAGCGGCCGCTACACAGCCCAGGGCGCGTTAAGGAGAGTAGTCAGTAGTCACAATAGTGAGTTGTCAGAGGTAGGCTTTCTAAGTTAGTGGGCGGAGAAGTGGAGAGAGAGATCCAAGTGGGGTTCTGGTTGCTTGTCTCTTTTTGTTGTTGCTGCTGCACGGGTGCGTGTCACCACATCTAGCAACCAAAGTGTTCGTCAGGTTTTCCCCGAAAGTCAACCCCCATGGACGGTGAGGGGCAGGCAGGTTGCTTTCAGGGAACAGCCGATAGTGGAGGTGGGCTTTCTTGCGGCGCCGCATTTGTTAGAGCAGCAAGCCTTTGTTCCGGAAGTGGATCTGCATGGCATGTCAGGGTCTCGCAGGCATGTTTAGTAAGGGCTCAGTAAACATTACCAGGAGTGGTGCCAGTGTATTTATTTAGCTGCAAGACCCATCTCTGTTTGCAGTGCCTCAAATGACGGCACCATCACCCATATAGAGCAAAAGAGTCAGTGTAGTGTTAGGCTAAGGGTGTGGCTCTGGAACTGCTTCCTGGTTCTACTCCTAATTTCTCCAATAGCAGACCAACAGCCCCAGAGGCCCCAGTCTCTCTGAGTCTCTGTTCCTCCTTCTGTGGACAGACATAGTGATAGTCTCCATGCTCCTGAGATTGTTAGGAGCATCAAGTTTGTTAATACACACTTTCAAACAGCGCTTGACATGTAGGAAGCACTCATATGTCTTCAAAAAAGCATCTGGGAATCAAACAGTTGGGTTTGAGTCCCAGTTCTGTCCCTAGCCAGTTATGCTAGCAAGGTACACGTTACTTAATCTGTTACCTCAGTGTCCTCATCTGCACAATACAAATACTGATATCTGCTCCATAGAAAGACAAAGTACATGAAGATATAATGAAACAGTGTTGGTAGCTTTTTCTGAGATAGAGGAATAATCCTGATTTTGTTCAGAGGATTCTGTGAGCTAAGAAAAAAGTGTACCTAGAATGGTACCCAGTGTGATGTACTCATTCATTTGAGTATTGATCAGTAGGACAGTGGTCATGGTGTGAAACTTTCCACAGTGCCTCTCATGCTACAAGCATACACATCTTACTTTAAAGCCGATTATGAATCTGTTCCTTATTATCGTTCTTCTTTAACCACTATTTCTTCTTCTCTCTCATCTGCTATGCTTTATTTTTCTCATTTTTTTCTTCTTCGCTGTTTCGGTCAGTATTCTATTGGTGTGAAAAGACACCATGACCAAAGCAACTTATAGAGGAAAGCATTTTATTGGGGGCTGGCTTACAGTTTCAGAGGATGAGTCCATGATCATCATGGTGGGGAGCAAAGCAGGTGCCCAGAGGCCCAAGCAACTCCACCAATAGGGAGCATCAGAGGCCCGAGCAACCAGCCACCTGGAAGTGTCAAAGACCCAATTGACTCATGGCTCTAGTGACCTGCCACCCAGGAGCATCAGAGGTCCAAGCGAACTGCCATCCAGAACCATCAGAGGCCCGAGAGACCACCAGGAATGATGACCAACCATTTGGAGCGACAAAACAGCAGTGGCTTAAATCCAAAAAAAAAAACAAAACAAAAAACAACAACAACAACAACAAAAAAACACAGCAGTGGCTTCCAGAAGCTATCTTAGGAAGTTCCTCTGGGAAAGAGCACCTGTGTCCCAGCCAGCACACACTGCTACTCTTGATGTGAGATACCCTGCTGGTACAGTGACCACCGGAACCTCAACCTCACCTACACCTAAAGGAGTGATTACCGGAACCATGGCCTTTCCTCTACCTGGAGGAGCAACCACCAGAGCTGTGGCTCCACCTGTACCTCCAGGAGCCACCATCTGAGCCTCGGGCCTGCTTGCATCTGGAGGAGCAACCAGCAGAGGTGCTGCTCTGCCTGCACCTTAAGGAGCGTTCAATGGAGCCACAGCCCCAACTACACCAATTAGAGGAAGAAGAACCCCCTGAAGCATAGCCTACACCCATATCTATCAGAGGAAAAGATGGGTGGACAACAAGGTAAGAATGTGCTCAACGACATAGAGAGCGATACGACATGACCAGAAACTAGTTGTTCCATAACAGTAAGACCTGAACATCCCAACGCAGATGAGCAACGTTGAAAATAACTTACGAAGATGATTAAGACCTTTAATAAGGAAATGAAAAATTCGCTTAAAGAAAAGGAAGAAAAGACAAACAAAAATTTTGGAAAAAAACCACAGCAAATTCCTCAAAGAAAACCAAGGAAAAGAAATTAAACCAGTGAAGGAGATGACTCAAGACTTGAAAACTGAACTAGAGGCAATAAAAAGAAAAACACAAACCAAGGGGATTCTAAAAATGGAAAATTTGGGTAAATGGTCAAGAACCACAAATACAAGCATAAACAAAAGAATACAAAAGATGGGAGAGAGAACATCAGGAGCTGATGATACGATATAGGAGACAGACTCATCAGTCAAAGAAAATGTTAAATCTAATAAACTCTTAACACAAAATATCCAGGAAATCGGGGACAACATGAAAAAACCAAACCTAAGAATAATAGGGGAAAGATGAAGAAGTCCAACTTAAAGGTACAGAAAATATATTCAACAAAATCATAGAAGAAAACTTTCCCAACCTAAAGAAGGACATGCCTATGAAAACTACAAAGGTTCATGACTATGAACCGTACAAAACACCAAATAGAGCCCTCGCCACATAATATCAAAACTCTAAACATACAGAATAAAGAAAGAATATTAAGAGCTACAAAGGATAAAGACCAAGTAACATATAAAAGCAGACCTATCATAATTATACCCGACTTCTCAATGGAAACAAAGCCAGAAGGTTCTGGACAGGAGTTATACAGACACTAAAAGACCATGGATGCCAGTCCAGACTACTATACCCAGGAAAACTTTCAATCACCATAGATAGAGAAAACAAGATATTCCATGACAAAACCAGATTTAAACAATACCTATCCACAAATCTAGCCCTATAGAAAGTACTAGAAGTGGTGCGGGAGAATTATCTGTATTCTGTCAATCATATTTTAATAAAACGCTGATTGGCCAGGCAGGCAGTATAGGCGGGAAAGCCAGACAGGAAGTAGGGGTGGAGCAAAGAGACTGGGAGTATTCTGGAAGCAGAGCTCCCTCACCACTCCTGCGCAGACCACCGAAGAGGCAACATGTAAGCTGTCACACTGAGAAAGGTACTGAGCCCATGTGGCTAACATAGATAAGGATAATGGGGTAATATATGTTATAAGAGTTAACAAGAAGCCTGACCTAATGGGCCAATCAGTTTATAACCTTATGGAGTCCTGTGTGTAATTTTTCTTTGTTGCTTGCCGGCTGTTGGGGTACTGGGAAGGACAGAAACCCCAACAAGCCAGCCCTCATACTACATAGAAGAAAAACTCCAATCCAAGGAAGTCAGGAACATCCACAAAAGCAGGCAATAGATGATCTCACAGCAGCAAATTCCAAAGAAGAGAAACACACACACAATGCCACCAACAACAACAAAAACAAAAACAATGGGAACTAGCAATTACTGGTCATTAATATCCCTTAATATAAATGGACTCAATTCACCTATAAAAAGATATGGATTAACAGATTGGATTCGAAAATAGACTCAATCCATCTGCTGCATACAAGAAATACACCCCAACCTCAAAGACAACATTACCTCAAAGTAAAGGGTTGGAAAAGATTTTCAAATCAAATAAACCTAAGAAAAAAGCTGGTGTAGCTATCCTAATATATAACAAAATAGACTTCAAACTAAAATCAATCAAAAGAGATAAGGAAAGACATTTCATATTCATCACAGGAAATATTCATCAAGAGGACATCTCAATTCTGAACACCCACGCCCCAAATACAAGGGCATCCACATTTGTGAAAAAATAAAAAAAAAAGAACCAAAAACAAAACAAAAAAAACACTACTAAAGCTAAAATCACACATTAAACTCCACGTACTAATAGTGGGAGACTTCAACACCCTGCTTTCACCACTGGACAGATCTGCCAGACAGAAGCTTAACAGAGAAATAAGGGAACTAACAGATGTTATAATTCAAACGGACTCAACAGACATCAATAGAACATTCCATCCAAACATAAAAGAATATATCTTCTGCTCAGCACCTCATGGAACCTTCTCAAAAATTGAGAACATATTCTGTAATAAAGCAAATCTCAACAGATAAAAAAAAAATGGAATAGCCCCATGTATCTTAATCGGCTCACCACAGCTTAAAGTTAGAATTCAACAGCAACACTAATTCAGAAAGCCCACAAACACATGGAAATTGAACAGTGTTCCACTGAATCACCAGTGGGTCAAGGAAGAAATAAATAAATTAAAGACTTCCTAGAATTCAATGAAAATGACCACACAACATACTCAAACTTATGGGACTCAATGAAAGCAGTGCTAAGAGAAAAATTATAACACTAAATGCCTACATAAAGAAGCTGGAGAAATCCCAAACTAGCAAATTAACAGAACACCTGAGAACCCTAGAACAAAAAGAAACAAACTCACTCAGAAGGAGTAGATGGCAGGAAATCATAAAATTGAGGACCAAAATCAATACAATGGAAACAAAGAAAAAATGCAAAGAATCAATGAGACCAAGAGTTAGTTCTTTCAGAAAATCAACAAGATTGACAAACCTTTAGCCAAACTAACTAAAAGTCAGAGAGAGAATATCCAAATTAACAAAATCAGAAATGAAAAGGGGGGACATAAAAACAGACAGGAAATCCAGAGAATCATCAGGTCATACTTCAAAAACCTGTACTCCACAAATTGGAAAATATAAAGGAAATGGACAGTTTTCTGAATAAGTACCACATTCTAAAATTAAATTAAGACTAGATAAACAAATTAAATAGACCTATAATCAATAAGGAAATAGAAATGGTCATCAAAAGCCTCCTAACCAAAAAAAGTCCAGGGTCAGATGGTTTCAGCACAGAATTCTACCAGAATGTCAAAGAAGAACTAACACCAAATAATCCTCAAATTGTTCAACATAGTAGAAGCAGAAGGAACATTGCCGAACTCTTTTTATGAGACTACAGTTACCCTGATACTGAAACCACACAAATACTCAACCAAGAAAGAGAATTACAGACCAATATCACTCATGAATATGGATGCAAAAATACTCAATAAAATATTGACCAACCGAATCCAAGAACACATCAAAAAAATCATCCACCATGATCAAGTCGGCTTCATCCCAGAGATGCAGGGATGGTTCAATATACAAAAATCTATCACTATAATCCACCATATAATAAACTGAAAGAAAAAAAACCATATGATCATCTCATTAGATGCTGAAAATCATTAGAAAAAATACAACATCCCTTCATGATAAAGTTCTTGGGAAGATTATGGATACAAGGAACATATCTAAGCATAATATACAATGCAATATACAGCAAGCCAACATCCATTATCAAACTAAATGGAGAGAAACTCAAAACCATTCTACTAAAATCAGGAACAAGACAAAGGTGTCCACTCTTCATATCAATATAGTACTTAAATTTCTAGCTAGAGAAATAAGACAATGAAAGGAGATCAAAAATGTACAAACTGGAAAGGAAGAAGTCAAACTCTCACTGTCTGATGATGATAAGATCGTATACATAAGTGACCCTAAAAATTCTACCAGGGAACTCCCACAACTGATACACATCTTCAGTAATGTGGCAGAATATAAGATTAACTTAAAAAAAATCAGGAGCTCTCCTGTATACAAATGATAAATGGGCAGAAAATGACATCAGAGAGACATTACCCTTCACAGTAGCCACAAATATAAAATTCTTGGGGTAATGCTAACCAAACAAGTTAAAGACCTGTATGACAAGAGCTTTAAGTCTTTGAAGAACAAAATTGAAGAGGACATCAGAAAATTAAATAATCTCCCATTCTCATGGATAGGTAGGATTAACATAGTAAAAATGGCAATCTTACCAAGAGCAATCTACAGATTCAGTGCAATGTCCATCAAAATCCCAACACAATTCTTCACAGATCTTGAAAGAACAATACTAAATTTCATAAGGAAGAAAAAACCTAGGATAGTCAAAACAGTCATGTACAAGAAAGAAACTTCTAGAAGCATCACCATCCCTTACTTCAAGCTCCATTATAGAGCTACAGTAATGAAAACAGCTTGGTATTGGCATAAAATAGAGGTGTACCAATAGAAAAAAATAGAATAGAAGACCCTGATATTAACCCACACACCTACGAACACCTGTGTGTGTGTGTGTGTGTGTGTGTGTGTGTGTGTGTGTGTGTGTAAGCATCTACAACAAATGGTGCTGGTTTAATTGGATGTCAACATGCAGAAGAATGCAAATAGGCCCATATTTATTGCTATTCACAAAACTCAAGTCCAAAAGGATCATAAATCCATCCACACTGAACTTCGTAGAAGAGAAAGTAGGAAGTTACCTTGAACGTGGCACAGGAGACAACTTCCTAACTATAACCCCAGTAGCACAGACACTGAGAGCAACAGTAAAGAAATAGGGCCTCCTGAAACTGAGAAGCTTCTGTAGAGTAAAAATGACAGTCAACAAGACAAAAAGACTGCCTATAGAATGGAAAAAGATCTTCACCAACCCCACATTGGACAGAGGGCTGATCTCCAAAATATACAAAGAACTCAAGAAACTAAATGTCAACTACCAAATAATCCAATTTAAAAATGGGGTACAGATCTAAACAGAGAATTCTCAACTGAAGAATCTCAAATTACCAAAAGACACTTAAGAAAATGCTCAACATCCTTAATCATTAGGGAAATGTAAATCAATGTGACTCAGATATACCATACCTGTCAGAATAGCTAAGATCAAAAACACTGATGACAGCTATGCTGGAGAGGATGTGAAATAAAGGGAACACTCCTCCCTTGCTGGTGGGAATACAAACTTGTACAACCACTGTGGAAATCAGTCTGGTGATTTCTCAGAAAATTAGGAATTAGTCTACCTCAACACCCAGCAATACCACTCTTGGGCATATAACCAAAGGATGCACACTCATACCACAAGGACATTTGCTCAACAATGTTTATAGTGACATTATTCGTAATAGCCAGAACCTGGAAACAACCTAGATGCCCCTCAACTAAAGACTGGATAAAGAAAATGTGGTACATTTACACTATGGAGTACTACTGAACAGTAAAAAACATGTTTGATTTTGCAGGCAAGTGAACAGATCTAGAAAAAAAAATATCCCAAGTGAGATAACCCAGACCCAGAAAGACAAATACAGTATGTACTCACTCATAAGTAGATACCAGACATAAAACAAAGGATAACCAGTCTACAGTCCACAACTCCAGAGAAGCTAGAACCCTCTTCCAGAAACAGATGGAAGCAGATACAGAGATCCGCAATTAACCACTGGTCCGAGCTCCCGTACAATTGAAGTAAGGGAGGAATGATAATAAGAGCAAAGGGGTTGAGACCCTGATGAAGGGACCCACAGAATCCGGACTAACAACTGGGGAAACTGCGTAGAACCGAATTAGGCTCCCTGAATACAGGTGTCAGTGGTGTGGCTTCGGCAGTATATGGGGTCACTGGCAGTGGGACCACCATCTAACTCTAATGCATGAATTGACTTTGTGGAGCCCAGTCTATGGAGAGAGATCTTGCTCAGCCTAGACACGGAATGAGGGTGGGCATGGGGCTTGGTCCTCCCTCAGAGGTGATGGGACAGATTTAGTTGACTTCACCTTACTTTTAAGCAAATGGGGGGTGGGGTGGAGGTGTGGGGAGTGGGAGGAGAGGAGGGAGGGGGAACTGGGATTGGTATGTAAAAAATAAGGAAGGTAGGAAAAAGGGAAGGAGGGAAGGAAGGGAAGGGAAGGGAAGGGAAGAGGAAGGAAGGAAGGAAGGAAGGAAGGAAGGAAGGAAGGAAGGAAGGAAGGAAGGAAGGAAGGAAGGAAGGAAGAAACCTAGACTTTCTTTTAGAGACATTATCACAAAGCCGTTTAGTAAATAAAGCATTTTGAAATATATCCCTTAACAGAAAAACATTAAAGTTTTATTTTTTGATGTAAGAAAAAAGTATCACCTCTGCTCATTCTTTGAACTAGTATGACGTCTTCCAGCCAGGAACCTCAAATTCTCTCAGATTTCACACACACTTACTGCATATGAAACATATAAAACATGAAACTGTTTTTGCTTTTTTAAAAAAAAAAAACAAAAAACAAAAAACAGTTGGACTCCCTTGTGTCAGGCTGAGCTTGAATCCGCTGTGCAGGATGACTGTGAACCCCTGATGCTCCCTGCCCTTACCTCCTAAGTGCTGTGACTGCGGACATGTGGCACCACCCCGACTGACACGTGAGACCCTCTTCCTGCACATTTCTGAGGGGATCTGCATCATTTCCGCTTCACTTTGCGACTTCCTCCTTGCATTCTTCCTGGCCATTCCTGCCTTCAACGGGACACCTGTGGCTTCCAGAGACTTTGTACTGTGGGAAGTTCCCGATTTCACTCTCTCTTTAGACTTCTTTCCTGAAATGCAGGAGGGGACAAGATTTTTGTTATCGCTGTTAATTAGACACTGTAACTTCCATTTTTTTCTTTGACTTGCCATCATTCATGCTTAGTATGTAGTATGTATTTAGTAAAGAATATTCAAATCCATAAAAGTTTGTTGTTTGTTATGTGTTTTATTTTTCTTCATTTTTTGAGAAAGGGTGTTACTGTGTGGCTCTATGTAACCCAGGATAACAACTGACTTTCAATCTTCCTGTCTCAGCTTTCTGAGTATTGAGATTATACACATGTGCTGCCATGCCCAGCTATAATGTTCTATTTTCAAATAATATTTTCAAGGCAATTTTGTAATGCTACATACTGTCCAAAACCATTTGGGAATTTCCCATAGGACTTGTGTACAATCTTTTGAATATAACCCCTTTAAAATCTTTTTATTGATTCTTTGAGAGCTCCGTACAATGTATTCTGATCATATTCATCACCACCTCCTCACCCTAATTCCTCTCAGGTCCCCTCCCCCATTTCCCTCCAACTCAATGCAATCTACTAAAAATTATTGTTCAGTAACTCATTGGTTCCAATATGTGCTGCTTCCATCCTTCAGGGTGTAGGGCTGTTTGCTGGAGTGTGGGTGACCTACCAGGGTCTATACCCTTAAAGAAAACTAACTCCCCCTCCCCCAAAAGCCTTAGTATTAGGGGCTCATGGTCTCCTTCTCTTTCCATGTTGATGGGCTTGATCTTACAATGGGTCTTTTTTTTTTTTTTTTTGCGGTAATCACAGCCGCTATGAGTTTTTGAGTACAGCCTTCTGTCATGCCCAGAAGACACTGCTTTGCACTGGTCCTCTCTAGTCCCTGGCTCTTACAAATTTTCTGTCTACTCTTCAGTGATAGCCCCGATTCTTAGGGAGGGAGTGTAATATTGATGTCCTACTTGCAGCTGAGCCCGCTTTGGTCACTTAGTCTCTGGACTTTGACCAGTTGTTTTTCTTTAAGCAGTATCAGTGCACAAAGAACCTTCTCTAGTGAGGCCTGAGAACTGAACCGTGGATATAGAAATATGAATTTAGAAAGCTGCTTGATACTGTGTGCAATTAGCAGGGTAATCGTACTGGGTTCATTGCTATGGCTGTGAGGTCTCAAACCATGGTGTATGTTTTTCCTGTGGAGAAGGGTTTTTTTAATTTAAAAGTTGTGGGTTTTTTTTTTCACTTTACATGCCAACCCCTCTGTCCCCCCTCCTGCTTTCCGCCACCTTTCCCCTACCCAGTACCCCATCCACTACTCAGAAAGGGTAAGGCTTCCAATGGGGAGTCAACAAAGTCCAGGATATCAAGTTGAGGAAGTACTAAGTCCCACTCCCCTTTATCGAGGCTGAGCAAGGTATCCCTCCATAGGGAATAGGCTCCAAAAAGCCAGTTCATGTACTAGGGATATATTCTGGTCCCATTGTCAGTGGCCCCACAGACTGCCCAAGTCACAGAACTGTCACCCACATTCAGAGGGTTTAGTTCCGTCCTAGGTGGGTTCCCCAGCTGTCAGTCTAGAGTCAGTGAGTGTCCACTAGCTCAGGTCAGCTGTCTCTGTGGGTTTCCCCCATCATGATCTTGACCCCTTTGCTCATAATATTGCTTTTCCCTGTCTTCAACTGGACTCCGGAAGCTTGGCCCAGCACTTAGCTGTGGATCTCGGCGTCTGCTTACAATTAGTTACTGGATGAAGGTTCTATGATGACAATTAGGATGGTGATTACTGGGGAAGACCAGTTTAGACACCCTTGTGGGGAAGGTTTTAAATTGAATCAGAAACCAGTTGGTTACCCCCATAAAATTCATGCCATTATTGTACCCATAGGCAGGCCTTGCTGGTCACTGTTATAATTCACAGGGGTCACAGCTGGGTAAGATTGCACATGATTGGATTCACCCAGCAGCCTGCATAGCACCTGCTAGTCCATTGAGAGCTATCCAGAGGGAGGAAGCTGTCTGCTCAGTAATCATTTGATTTCTGTATGCCCTGTGGCCAATGAATATGGTGTTCTTAGCAATAAAGGCCTGTTATCACATTTTGGTGGCCAACCAAAAGCAATGGAGATAGCCTAAATGGTTCTGGGGGGATCTCAGAGGTGAATAATAATCTCTTAGTATTAATTAATATTTACTGAGTGCCTGTGTGTACATCTCTGACATAATTTCAGCCAGCCGTAGTAGGCTGATATCTTTCTTTGCAGTTGCCTCCCACTCTTACTTTCATTGGTAAGAAAAAAGACAGCGGGATAATAAACTGTCCCACTTTACACAAGTTATTGTTTTAGGATGTATATGCAGAGTAATACAGTACAAGATGCAATGCTGTAATAAAAACAGTGCAGTGGAATAGACAAGGTCCTCACCGAGCTTCACGGAAGAGGGAGAAAGGTAATGCCAGGCAGACCACACTGGAAACAAAGAGCGGAGAGGGAACTGGTTCTGTAAGGGAGTGGTGAGCAGAGGAGGAGGTGTCGGGTAAAGAGATGGGGAGAATGGATTCCTGTGTGCTGATCTCAGACTGGAAACTGAACATTGTCGAGGGATTGACTGATCTACACTCCGCAGCCTGGTTTCCTCTTCTGTGGAATAAGGATGCTGTTGTGCCTCCCACATACTCCATACCACTATGAGAGGGGAAATATATGCATTGTAGAGAGAGTGGGGGGGGGTGTGAATGAACAGTCGCGGAGGTTCTTTTCTGCTATTTCCTGTTATACTGGAAGCCACTAAAGGCTTAGAAGCCAGAGAAAGGAAAGATAGGCGCTACACTTTAATCATGGCAGCACTGTATACAACTGGTTAGAGGTATTTCAAAGAGAGACCCTGTGAAGGGAAGTGACAGCTTAGACTGGGCCATTGTTTATGAGAATAAAATCGAAAAGCAGAGGCAAGAGATGTTGAAGCCCTAAGACATAAACACACTCATCTTTTTAAGTTTTGGGGTTGCAGGTATTTTTAAAAAAATAAAAATATTTGTAAATAAGTGTAATGACCAATGTGTATGTGTGTGTTGGGGGGGGGGGGGTTCTGTGTGTGTTGGGGGGCGTTCATAAAAACCAAAACCAAACAAACAAAAATGGCAACAACAAAAAATGAAACAAGAAAAATGAATTTTTAAAGTAATAAAACACATTTTATTCTATCTATAGCTTATTAAACTGATAGTAAAGGCAATCAAAAAGACATTGCTAAAAATGTGAAATGTACAGTCATGAATAAATAAATGTATAATTCCCCCAGGTTATTACTGTGTGGTTAGATGCTATCATATGTAGGTCATCACTAGTAATGTTGCATAAGCATTGCCCTACCTCTTTAATGAAAAAATTAATGAAGTAAAAAAGTAAATCATTAGTATACAATCAGAGTTCCTGGAATGTATACTTCTAAAGCGGAGATCAAAAGTATTTGAAGATTAAGGACCAGAACGTATTCATTCCACTTCTTAGATGCTGCCACATCTCGTTGGTTTTCTTTGTGCCTATTACTGTTTGTATATGGACATCTACAAATATTTGTTTTTCCTATATTTTAGGACTCTGCTTCTTGAAGAAGAAGATAAGGGAAGAGAGCAAAGCCTGGGGTTAACATTAGGCACAGCTGAAACAGAGAAGAGGCTGGCCGCAGGCTTCGCACAGCATTTCAAGGGTAAATGCTTGCACTACACTTTCTGGAGTTGGTTACCACCTCCTGATACCATGATGGGGTTTACTAAGAACCTCTGTACCATACTGAGTACCCACGTGCAGTGAACTATCATGATAGAGTATGTTGTGCACACGCCACAGTGTGTGTGTGTGTGTGTGTGTGTGTGTGTGTGTGTGTGTGTGTGTGTAGGGCAGATGACAACCTTGTGGGGCTGGCTCTCTCCTTCTAATTTTATATGGGTTCTAGGAATTGAACTCTGGTTGTCAGGCTTGCACGGCAGGCTTTACCCACGGAGCCTTCTCACTGGCCCCTGATCAACTTTCCTTTACCTTCTCCACCTGATCTGGTATAGTGATGACAAGAGCTGTTAGCCTCCGCACTTTTCTGTGGATACCCACACCCGATCCAGGCGCGCGCTTTCCCGAATTCGGGTCCACGAGAATGGACGATTGTCCTAAGGGTTTAAACAGACACACACAAAGAGACCTGCTCACTTACCAAAGAGTAAATGGCCACTTTATTAAACTCAAGTCGGGTATTTATATTAGTGGGCAACGGGGGCAAAAGGGCACGGCCCCCTCCCATCAGGAGCAGTGGTAGAGATGACAGGTGCCCGGCACCTCAGGCAGAATCAGCTGGGGGAGCCAGGCGTGGCAGGCGTATAGGGCCAGAAGCTGGAACCTTGTTTACAGGTGGAATCACCATAACAAAAGAGAGAAGTTCTTTCTAAACTATACCCTCAAGCCAGTGCTAGTGCAGAATCTCCAGGGAGCCAGAGGTCAAATGGCCCTGCGAATCACCAGGAAGAAAAGGGGGAAAGACCTGTGTACCTACAAAGAACCTCACCTAAAACCACTTCCCATGACTCATCGAACATTATGTTTTACTTAAAAACAACCCTTTCTAGGCAAGTGAACCACATTTTAAGTTGTAAGGTGAAATTGGTGGAAATGTTTCCAAATTAAGCACGTTTATGGGAACAAAGCTGTACTAGTAACTGTTGACTAGGAAGACCTATTGTGATGAGGGAACTGGCTTTTCCATCACGTAGGCACAAGGAGTATAGCTATCTGTTCCTTCTTCTCAGAGGAAGCAGAGAAGCAGCAATGAGTAACGTCAGGAAAATGAAACAGAACTCCTTGCTGAAAAAAAGAGCAGAAATCCGGATGGCGGTCAGTGAGAAGTTTAGTCTCTTGCCCTTTGCTGGAAAGAAAAGCTGGTAGGGAAGGCCTTCAATCATTGCTTCAGCCAAAAGGAGGTCAGGACTGCCATCAGAGAGTACGTCTCTCAAGTTTGACATGGATTTTTCTTAATGACATTTGTTAGCCAAGCTCCATTCTGCAAAGGACAATGACAACAAAGTGGGGCCAGCAGTAATGGAGTGCTTTTGAAATGTTTTCAGGTCTTTGAGCAAAGTTAACAGCTCGCCATCTGTGTCTTCCACTACACTGAGAAGTGTTGATCCTTGTCAGGCTACGCAGTAGAGATTGAGGAGGACACATTCGGGGGCCAATTCTTAGGTGTGGCAGCCAGCCAGGGCGACCGGTGTGGGATAACTCTCATGGAGGGCATATTCCTAATCCCAGGACAAATCAGCAAAGAAAACAGAAGAACGTGTCATTTCCTGAATTCTCCACCCCCAAGTGCCACGCTTTTCTCAAGTACCCAGAACATCTTAAAACTTGGAGTTATAAACCAGGTCTCAGCTGTTTTTGATTAGTTAATCCTAATATTGTTTTTATCTAGATATTAAAAGCTGTGTAACTTGAATAGTCAGAAAAAAAATATAAAGAAACCTCCAAGTATAGGCAGGGATATTTTTTCCATGTTCCTTCAATAAACTGGGGGCTTCATTGTCTATTGAAAATGACATAACACTTTAAAATTTATGAAAACAACAGACACTTCTGCTGCCCTTCATTCTACTAAATCCTTATCAAGGCTTTGGCAGGAGTTTGGATGGTAATCAGGCACACATCTATGCTAAGAATGTTTTATATTTATATATTTAGCGTGCACGCATGTGTGGCGTGTGTCTGTATACATTCATGCACAGATACACTTGCTGGAGAACACCTGTGGAGGTCAGAGGACAACATGTAGGAGTCTGTTCTCTTCTTCCACCACGTCAATTTCGGAGCGATCACGCTCAGACTAGGCTTGGCAAGCTTGGCAACAAGCTCTACCTGCTGAGCATCTCCCAGGCCCTCAGGAATTGAAATTTATCTAAAGATTTTCAGGAAATAAGGCTCTTCATGATGGCAAGAAAGAGTCCCTGACTTCTGCTTTGCTATATTCATTCCTAAGCAGATCAGCTCCCATGAGATCCTGGCTGTCAGATATAGGTGGATACTTTGTAGACTGGGAAGTACTACAGAATGTATCCTGTCCATTAGTTGATATCACTGTGGACAATCATTCAGCAAGAATTTACTAAGTTTTTTTCTGCATGTCAACTCCTCTAAGACTTGGAAATATAATGATGAATAAGATTGTATAGTTATTTGAATAAAATGTCACATGTAAGTGAGTACAATCCATAAAAGTATACTCTTCCATTTTTCACTCCCTTTCTTGCAACATTTGCAGAGAAGGTACCAATTATTTCCATGTCTTAGTGTAACCTTATCAGAGGAAACAGGAAGGAAACACTGATGAAAGGCGATTAGCAGGCCTGCATTTTGAAGTGCACTTGCTCTCTTTGCTATATGAGAAGGAAACTGCTGGGTTCCATTGGCGACGTGCTACTCTGAGCTCAGGGAGGTAGCAACTTCTCTTGAATGCGGGTTTCTCTTCTCATGTATGGAGATCTGACGGCCAAGCACACGAAGTGTTGGGTATCCTGCTGGGCACATGGAACACACATGGCTCTTTGGAGCACTTCCTGGTCCGGTACCGTGAAAATCCTCATTCTGCCTATTTACCAGTCATGAACCTTCTCTGCACACTTTTTTGAACATCCTTAATGAGTTTTCGCTTAGCTGCCTTCTAGCTCACGGCACTGATCAAATGTTTCCCCAGGGTTCAACCCCAAGACACTGTATAAGGCCATCTTTGGGCAACAAAAATTCCAGGAGTCAGTTGTCCATTAAAAATATAGCATTAACCAGGCCCTTGCCAAAGTCTGTAGAGCGCGATTGAAGATTCTAGCACATAGGTAAAAACATGAGTGCACAGCCCCCTTGGTCTCCTGAACTGCTTTTGGCAAATCTCCATACATTCATTTCTTCTTTAATTAATGACATTCCCAGCATGTGGGGATCATCTACCTCAGAACGTGTACACACGCGGCCTGTTTTCCTATACTGAATCATCTCTCTACTTTTTCCTCTTCCTCTTTCTCCTCTCCTGTTCTCCTCCTCATTTGTCTCATAATATGAGGAGGGAAGTACTTCCGTGTAACATGAGGGGGCCGGCTTGTTGGGGTTTCTGTCCCGCCTGGTACCCCACAACCGGCAAATCCCAAAGAGAAATCACACACAGGACTCCATAAGGTTATAAACTGATTGGTCCATTAGGTCAGGCTTCTTGTTAGTCCTTGTAACTTATATTAATCCATTATCATTATCTATGTTAGCCACATGGCTCAGTACCTTTCTCAATGCTGCCTCTTCGGTGGTCTGCGCAGGAGTGGTAGAGGGAGCTTTCTCCTCCCTAGCCTTTTCCTATTCTCATTGCTCCGCCTCTACTTCCTGTCTGGTTGATCCGCCTATACTTCCTGCCTGGCCAATCAGCGTTTTATTAAAATACATGATTGACAGAATACAGACAATTCTCTTGCACCACTTCTGGGGTGGTCTGAGAGGAGGAGACTATCACCTCACCTGAACCGAGTCTCCAGTTTTCTGTGTTATTCAGGAGTGATTTGCTTTGGTGATGCTAACATGGCCACAGTCCCGAGAAGCCAATGATCACCCCAGTCGGCGCATCTCCATCTCCGTTGTCTTTCTTTGTGAAGTTGCTTTTCCCCCCTCTCTTTTGTTTTGTTTCTCGAGACCTCTTGCTCCTCTTGCATCCGACCTTAGCAGCAGTCTCAGACCAGGTTATGCTGCCGTGACAGTACCAGGCTAGTCAACTTTTAGGAAATGGAAGTGCATTTGGTTCCCTTTTCTGGAAGTTGGAGAGTCTGAGGTTGAGGGGCTATGTCTGAGGACAGACTTCATACTGCACTGTCCTATGGTACAAGGACAAGTTCCAGCGATGAGGAGTACGTGTCCAGAGATGAAGAAACAGGTAAAGAGATGGGAGAAAGTCAAACTCCTCTCTCTCTCTCTCTCTCTCTCTCTCTCTCTCTCTCTCTCTCTCTCTCCCTCCCTCCCTCCCTCTGTGTATGTGTGTCTTTCTCCCCCCTCCCTCCCTCCCTCTCTCTCTCTGTCTCTCTCTCTCTTAAACCCAGTTTAATCAATTCACCTACACAGTAACTTGACCAAGTTCCACCTCTCAATACTGTTGCTTTGGGGTTTGTGTTTGTAATAGAAGAACTCTGGGGACACCAAACCACAGCACAGACTCAGGAGTTGGTGACCCCCCCACAACATTTAGTCTGTTGCAGAATTTTTGCTGTTTGGCTCATATTATTGATCATTACTGGCATGTAGATTTTAAAGGCTGTCTCCCTCATTAGTTTGGAGGTGTATTCAAAGAAGTGATTGTGTCCTAGACATTTTTAGTACTTTACTGTTGTCTCTCCTGATCCCAACAACACGCATGCTTTTTAAAAACTAAACATCCTGCTTCCTCGGGGACAAGGGAGTTCCAGCATCCTAGGATTTGAGAGCGAAATCAAAGATGACTGTGTAATTTATGAAATTACAGACACTGCACAGGGCAAAGATCACCGTAAGAAGCTTATCTATAATCAGACTAATTTGAGTGCTTCAGTTCATCCTTTAATTCACCCCAAATTTCCATGTGAACTTAAAATGTCTGTCTGAGCATCCAAGGCAAACCTTGGGAGCAGTCCAGTCACCCTAAAACGTCTGTAAAGAAAACCCAGGCCTCTGTGCTGTCACATGCACGCTGTCCTTTAGAGGGCGCCACCAGGTGCAATTAACGCCGGGCATTCTTTTTTCTTTTCTTCCTTTTGGTTTTTCTGTTGATAGTTTTAGCAGTGTGGTGAGAGAAACCGGGAAGGCTCGAGGGAATGTAGAGGACCGTGATTTTTATTTATCCACCTCACGTCATTAGTTAATGACAGATGATAAGGCGGCTAATGCATAAAAGGAAGATTGCTGTAAGAGCCTCAGAAGAAAATACTTGTTAAAACTCAAGTGGGGGGGATTTTCAGCGGATAGCAACTAATGAGCTCTGTAGTAAGAACTAAGGAATGTCACCGAGATCCTGCATAAGCAGGCCATCCAACAGAAGACGTCTGTTCTTGGCAACTGCATCCCCCTCCTCCGTATGACTTTCAAAGGGAAGGAAGAAAAGAAGACAGCACTGAGCAAGGAGCGTGTGTACCTGGATGTGCATTATTAGAAGAGGTGCTTGATTGCTCAGTAATTGCAGAACTAGGCTCTCGGGGAGGCCTTTGTCATCCCTTCTTGGCTGACACCAAATGATAGTGTGCCTTTGTGATAAGAAACAGGACCTGGATCTCCATGGTAACTAACTGAGCTTTAAACATTATACCTCATTACAAATGGGAGTAGATAGTAATATATACATCCATACATATGGTAATATTTGTGTGTGTATATTTATCATAGCTTCTATCTCTAAAGCAAAGAAGAGAATCGAATCGACGTGATTGAGTTTGAAGGGTTAAGGTTGATAGACCTTTTCCCCCATCGGTATGGGTAAATATTTCATTTCTCAGTTCCTCTGATAGTTTTGTTCTGAACTCACCCAGCTGTGGCTTGGAAGATTAATGATGGGCAGCAAAAGACCCCGAGAAGAGGCAGTGGGTGAAGAGAAACCAGCACCAAAGAGGAGAGAACAGTCTGGCCTTTGGGACGAATAAATAAGGATTTACTACGTCTGCTAGGCTCATATCCATGACTGGGAAACCTGAAACCCTTTAGAATGGAAATCTGGAGATTTTTATACATAAAGATCCTAACAATTCCCAACTTGCACAGTCTGGTGACAAGAAAGAAAGAAAAAGAGGAAGAAAAAACCCAGTGACTTCCTTGCTAATTTCCTCTTCTGTTGGTATTGATTTTACTTTAACACATCTAGATTCACCGCGTCTCCTCACATCAGACCATTCCGCCTACGTGTAGACCTTCATAAGGCTAAACACATTCCCTGAAAACGCAGCTCGCCTGTGTCATGTTTTAACGAAAAAGGCCAAATTAAAGAAGCCATCAGTGAGTAAGCTATTAACGGGAGAAATTAAAACTTTTCATTCTGGACACAGAATGTAAACATTTGCTCGAGGAGCAAAGGCCCTGGAGCTTTTGTAAGTGTTAGATTAGCTTGGCTGTGTTAGTCCATCTGCTCTTGGGTAAGTGATTTTAAACTGTGCAGCAAGGACCCTTGGCAGCCGAGCAGGAACTCTTCCGATCCCTCCCTCCCTGCGTCTTTTTCTCAGCCATCTAATGCATACGAAATATACATGTATTCCGGTCAACACCAGAAGGCACAAATACATATCTTTAAGTAAAAAACGCTCACTCCAGTGGCCTCCTTCCGTAACACAGTGTTCTTCCTTGCACATCCTGCTCACTGACTTCTTGCTTTTCTGCCTGGTGTGTGAAAACCCTCTATTAGAATTTTGCAAGGTTAAGTGGGTCGCACAGAGGTAACAAAAGGGAGGGGGCACAGACAGGTAAATACCCCCAAAGGAAAGGAAACCTATGTCTACACAAAAACTTGCACACAAATGTTCAAAGCAGCATTACTCGGAATAGACCAGAAGTACAAACAATCTAAATGTCTAACTGCTGATGAGTGAGTAAGTGTGATGTGGTACAGCCTTACAGTGCGACACTATTTAGACATAACAGGGATGCAGTGCCAGCACACGCTACCACGTGATTTAACTTTGAAAGCCATCATAAAAGACCACTTATCCAATGGTTATATTTATCAGAAACTTCAAGAATTGGCAGATCCATAGAGGCAAAATAGGTAAGTGGTTAAACAGGAAGTTGGTGGAGAGGCGTGGGGGAGCTGGAGTGGGCTGCTGAAGAGAATAAGCCTCATCTGGGAATTGTCAGGTGATTGAAATTGTGGGCAAGATGGTTGTGAGGCTGTATATTCCAAAATACTGAATTAATTGGACATTTGAATTTAATTAAGTGGACATTTTAGGTACATAAAAATGCATGGTCTGAAATTTTCTCTCTAGCAATGGAAGTAGGTAGGAAAGGGGACATTGATCCATGGGACAGTCATATGTTCTGATTGCCTCGAATTGTCTTGTTTTGTGCCAGGTGGACCTCCGAATTACTGATAACCAGGTTTCGATGTTTAGAATGCCCTGTTTAGGTGGTAGGCCACGTGCTCACTAGATTTATAGCCAAAAATTACAGCCTTGTGTGGTATATTATCAAATAAAAGTGTTATTTGGAGTTGTGATCAAGTTGTCTTTGGGGAACGGTGCAAAGGCTATTTTAGGAGATTTTTGTTGTTGTTGCATAAGGCTACAAATGAATTCTGACCATGAGGAAGAGGAAGAGCACATTTTCATTCTCCAGTTTGTGAGGACGAACAAGAAACATGGTCCGTTTAGAAATCCGTTCTCCAGAGAGACTGAAGGCCGAGGTGAGCGGTTGCTGCTGTTCTTTCTCGGAACTTCAGATACACTGCCTTCACTCAGGCTTCCCTGGCCAGTTCCCTCCCACAGTCTCTGACTCACTATCTTATCACTGGGAACTCTTATACCTCATACCGGAGAAAAAGGAAGAGCCCTAAAGGAGACCGAGCAGAGTCAGAAAAACAGGAATGCAGGAAAGTTGGGCCCTGTGAAAACTTCAATTAAGAGAGGAACAAAGGAAATTGGATCTTTTTTTTTTTTTAATAAATGTGAGCAGTGGGCCATGTAACAAATATGCGCTGCACCTTGATCACAGGTAACTTGTTATGTGCAGGACAGACATACAGTACACAGATCATTACATGTTTGACATGATTTGTGACTTATCTGGCCACGATATTCACTTGGTTGTTTGCTCATGTGGAAAAACTTTCCACCATTCCAGAGTCTGAAATGAAATGTGTGCTGAAGAAGACCGCGCATTCCCACATGGATAGAACCGTCCTGCGATTTCTTTAGGAGGAGGGAAAAGCCATTACCAACCTGTAGTCTCATTTGGCCAGATTGCTTTAATTCAGTATTTTTTTGCTGCTTTAATCAATCAAGAGAAAGCTCTCCTGCAGACTCAGAGCTCAGAAATGCACTACTCTGTACCCTGTCCATGCCCAGGCCTCTTGATCTCTGGGGAAAAGGTTGACATCTGGGGAGATTTCTTTGTTTCTCTTTGTTCCAGCAAACTGTTTGAAACATTTAGGCTTTTTCTTCTTTAAATTGAAACTTGAGTCTCCCCGCCCCTCTTAGGTACTAAAAAGTTTCACTGTTTTTGAAAGAGACTCCTAATTAGCGAAGGGGCCCCAGGATGGTGATTAGTATAGTATTAGGTAACAAAAACTGACCTGTGGTTTCTAATCTTCTGCTTTTAAATGGATCATCCTATGGATGTCTTAGAGTCTCGTACAGGGTATTGTAAGGTCTGCTCATGCATCAGTGTGGCAGTATTAAGAGTCTAAATAGAGGTCCAGCTTTGATGGTTCAGCATGCTTGGACACCCACGGACTAACAGTATAAGCACCAACTTAGTATCATCCCAAAGAAGATCTGGAAAGGTGTTCAGATGTTTTAATCACAGCGATCGTCCTATTTTCTCTCCTGATACAGGTTTACTAAGTCCTGGTGAGCAACAGGAATGAAAAGCATTTCTGTCGGGAAAACCTGTGGTAAACCCCAGGCAGCCATTGCAGTGGAGATTCTTTAGTAACAACATAGCAGCAGGTTTAGTAGATTTACAAACAGGAGGTTCAGCTGGGCCCAAAGAGGACAGATAGATGACATCAGAAACAAAATAAATAGCAAGCAAGAAGTGACAGAAACCTGATTGTAATCGGGAAATGCGAGCCACACTTTGAATACTGAGGATTTCTTTCAACCAAGAGAAATATTAGCAAAACAAAAGAGCTTTAAAAAGTCGTTAGCATGTATTTTCCTTCCTCCCTTTTCATGTGCATGTGTGTATGTGTGTTTCTGGGGGGGGCACACATGTGTGCACAGGCATGTGGAAGCCCAGGGTTGATCAGTTTTTCACTTTATTCACTAGGGCAGGATCTTTCATTAAAACCCAGTGCTTGCTGAAGTGCCTGGTCTTGCTAGGCAGTTAGATGTTGAGTCCCCATTCTTGCCTTCTGGGGTTGGAATTGCAGACTGCAACCAGGGCCACCTGGTATGTACATGGTTTCTGGAGATCTGAGCTCTGATCTCAGGCTTGTGAGGCAGGCACTTTAACCACTAAGACATCGTCCCAGCTCTTAGGTGGTTTTGAATAGCATTTTGATGGGATTGAAGTCAGAAAAGTAATAATCTAAGAAGTCAATGTTAGTACTGATCCTGAATCAGTACTTGGGTTATAGACTTCTTTACATTTCAGTCAATTCCCCAAATCAACCAAGAGCTAGTCTATGACAATCTCTTCTACTTCAAAAACAGCAAGCACACTGCACGTATTGAAAGGCACGTAGTCAATCTACAGCACTAAAAAACCCCAGTGGCATCATGTTAAAATTTATAACCTCCTGAAAATTTATTGTAGCAAGAAATATGAGTTAGAGATCCACTCTCCCTGTAGATGCTCACTCAATTTTTCAAATATATTAGCTACGAATATTTAAAATGCCACCTTTAGGGGACTAGGCCGACAGTTCATCTGGTAAAGCGAGGTTAAGAACTCAAGCCCCAGCATATACACACACACAAAAGTTAGCCACAATGGCACACAGTAGTCCTAGCCCTGGGAAGGCAGAGGCAGGTAGAGTCCTGGAGCTCTCAGGCCAGCCGGCCAACAAGCTTCCAGTCCCAGGGAGAAATCCTGAATCAGAAAAAAAATAAGGCTCTAGAGAAACGACAGGCTTATCACTTGCCTCCATATGTATAAGGTCATACACACAAGATCTCTCTCTCTCGCTCTCTCTCTCTCTCTCTCTCTCTCTCTCTCTCTCTCACACACACACACACACACACACCACACCACACAAAAATTCGAGGCTTGGATTGCAGTTCATATGCTAAAGTAGTATACAAAGCTCATTCTCTAGCACCTCCTCCATGTGTGTGTGTATGTGTGTGTACATGTGTGTATGCATACACATTTTTAGTGGCTTTTCAGTCACAATGACTTTTTATAATAACAAAACTTTCTAACTACTCAGTAAACTACCAAGACCCTAAGAGTGATAATCTCATAAAAAAAATAGCTCTTTGGACAGACAGGAAAACAAAACCATGAGCTGAAGTCAATGATCTTCTGTTCTGTAGATCTAAAACTAGGACAGTATCTGTGCAGGTTTAGATCCTGCGAGATAAAGAATAAAATGTTCCATCTGAATGGCGGGCATAAATCTCCAGTACAACACAAGGCTCAGAACCTAGGGATGGGGGCTTCTTTCACCAAAGAATGCTGGGGATAAAGTTTCTATTATTGCACTGGACTGTGACTTTCAGATAACTTCAGGGCGTGTTGAAGGAAGATAAGTGTTTATAAGCAGAAGAGAACAGAGCTGCCAGTGAGCTTTGTGACGGCATCAGGGTTATCTCCCAAATCAGCTTAGCACAGAGGTCCAAACACGACGCCGTTCCACCTCATTCTACACTAGGGGCTCAGGATTAGGACAAAGGCAAACAAAACCACCTGGACAGACACCTATCTCAGATCCTGGCTGATGAAAGACAAAACTAATCATGGCAATACTACTACAAAGCAGGCCAGAATTCTATGGCTATATGCCAGGAATTTGAGTTCCTATATCATGGTATGGTGCTGGCTGGTGTCCTAGGGAAAGGAAAGGGAAAAGTGACCCAAAAAAATGGATCTGGGGATATAACTCCATTGGTAGAATGTTTGCTCATAACATACATGCAACCCTAAGTGAAACCCCTAGGACCACATGATCTGGCCATGGTGGCACATGCCTATAATCCCAGCACACTGGAAGTAGAAGCTGAAGATCAGAAGTTTGGCCATCCTTGGCTATGTAAGAAGCTTAAAATCAACCTAGGGTACATGATATTCTGTCTCAAAAAAAAAAATAGTCAGTTGGATCATTTTGAATTGTTTGAGATGAAACAGGTCCAATGCAAGTAACTTCCCGTCCAATAGCTAACTACTACACTGGAGGCTGTTCTGGGATCTGTTGCTGGCACGGTGGATTGTAGGGACAACAAGACCTAAATCAACTCTGGTTACTGAAAGTCCGTGCTACTGAGGCTGGGTAGCAGCTCTCTCTCTGCCTCTGGTCTCTTCATCCACGGCTAGGGTGGTGGGGTGACCAGTGGTGAAAACTGGCTAACGTTGACTCCCAAAACCATCTGATTACTTGATTGCTTCATGCCCTTTCCACGACACCACCCTGGCGACATCTGTGACCAGAGACGGCCACGCCTCCTGCTCATAGTGTGTTTGTGCCTCTGACCCGCAACTCCTTGTTTTCAGATCTCTCGATCTTCTCGCTGTCCGTGTGGCAGGTGGCTTGTCACTGTCCGCAAACCCATGTCTAATCACACACTACTTCTCCTTCCACCCCACGTGGGGGACTTCTGCCTGAAACTGCGTCTCATAGGAAGGGTTTTCCTGTCCTAAGACCATCTCTGAGCGGGGCTGCAATGCTGCTACCGTCCTTCTTGGGCCCAAGTTTAACCCATTACTTCAGCCCTCAGACATTAGCCACACGTCCCTCATGGCTGTCCACACAGGGTGTTGGCTTCACAAGGGTGTTGGCTGCCTAGTCCTGGGGCACTGCAGTGCTCGTGTGTGTGCCAGATCATCCTTATTCTGTATGTGGTATCTCTGCCTTATGGTTAAAACAGATTGGGAGCTAACTAAATTTGTGACCGAATGTACGGAATTAGCAGTTCTGGACATCGGTGTTCACCAGGCAATAGTCCATCTCCACCAGGTCCCCCCGGAGCCTTGTCAGCAACTGTTGTTAAAAGCCGTGTAATCTTATGCTCAGATGTTCTGGCCTAACTCCAGGGCCCCAGGTTTCACACTGTGCTTCTTCCTGTCGTGTGTGGCAAACACCCTGCCCATGTTATCACAGCTGATCCCGCAATGCCATAGGAGCTGCTAGAAGATTATGGGTCACATGGCCGGGCCACTCGCCCAGCTGCCTTGCACCCCAACCTTCTAGACAGGGCTCTTTTCTATTCCTGGCCCCGCTCCAAGTCGGCAGTGTCCTCCACTCCCTGCTGCATGGATCAGATCAATATTAGTTGTGAAATGTGTACCCTCTGGAACGTCAAGAGGCCTCCTGACCATGTGACCTCCACAGATAATGAAAGGGTTGCCTTTTCCTTTCTGACTTGCCACCTCATTTTTCTTCCTCTTCCCCGATTTCGTCAGCTACTCCCTCCATAACACTGCTCAACAGTGGTGAATGTGAACTACAAGAAACGTCCTGGCCTGATATGTTCTCAGAAGGAAGGGCAGCTCTTTGATGCTAAGAAATGTTTTCCGCGGCAACTTGCACTTGGATGTGCTGTTTCTTCGTGTGTGTGTGTGTGTGTGTGTGTGTGTGTGTGTGTGTGTGTGTGTGTGATGGTGTGTGCACTTTGTTAGTGTACGTGTACATATATAATGCATGTAGAGGTCAGAGGGAGACTTCAGAGTCTTTCCTTAATTGGTCTCCACCTTTATATTTTGAGACAGGGTTTCTCACTCCATCTGAACCTCATTGACTCAGCTAGCTGGCCAGCCAGTGAACTTCAAGAATCGACCGAGCTTTAGCCCTGTCCCCCCATAACTGATGCTGTGTTTACGGGCATATAGTACCATACCCAGCTTGATCATATCCAGCTTGATCATACCCAGCTTGATATTTTTTGGCATGTCTTTAAATACACACACCCCACGCACACACACACACACACACATTCCGGGCGCTTGAGAGATGGTTTTTGATTAAGAGGATCTGTGCCCTGGCAGAGAACCCAAGTTCAATCCTCTAGTTTCCGGAGATCCAACACCTCTTTCTGACATCTGAGTGTACCAAGGGACACACATGGTGTGCCTGTACACATGCAAACATAACACTTATACACTTAAAATTAAATAAACCTAAAGGCTTTTAAAAGACATATCCCAAGAGTGCTTTCAAATATAGAGAACTGGGTAGCGTAATCCCTTAACATTTATTATTTGTTTCCTCTTAGTTTTATTATTTCTCCCATTCTAGTCTTTTTATTTATTAATTTATGTTTCCTACCTATTTTAGACTTCATATATATATATATATATATCTTAAACCATGTAATTTCTCAAATTGGTAAATTAAACCTTAATTTCCACACAAGTAACTTCTAAATTAATACAGATAGTCACACATTATCCTCTGGCTACTGTGGTTATCCCACAGGCCACAATGGATATCTTTATTTAATAGTAGTGGTTTTTAAAATTATATAACATGTGTTTAGCATACACTTTTAATCTCAGCGCTTGGAAGGCAGAGGCAGATAGATCTCTGTGAGTTCAAGGCCAGCCTGATCTACGTAATGAGTTCCAGGACAGCCAGAGCTGCATAGTGAGATCCTGTCTCAAAACAAAAACAAAAAACAAAAAATACAAAAAAAGAGAGAAAAAGAGAGAAAAAAGAAAAGAAGAAAAAAAAAACATTGACACAATACTTCCCCTATATGAGCAGATTTTATCTTTATCGATTCTCTTTGATATTTATTAATTTTTTCCTAAGCTAATCATGTAGAATTAGCTTTTATGACTGGTTGAAGACATATTATGAAAGGCAATATATTGTGTACGTACCTAACAAATATGTACGTGTTACAGACACGCTGAAAATAAATACAAAGGGTTAAAAATATTCATTGTATTAGTTCTATTGCTACATAAATAAATTAATCCAATTCAGTTATATAAAATAACAATTATTCATTATTTCATAGGATTCTTTGTTTGTTTGTTTAAGAGTCCAGACTCAAGTTAGTTACATCCCTGGGTTAGAATCTCCCACCACGCTGTAGTTAAGGCTTTGTCATCTAGAGGCTCAGCTGTAGAGAAATGCCTCTATGCTTGCTCAGTGGCTGCTGGCCAGCCTTGAATTCTTACTGTCCTCTCTAGAGAGCAGCTTCTAGTGCGACAAGATGGTGTCACCCAGAGGGAGTGGGGACAAAAAGGAAGAGAGTAGAAAGATGGAATCCACAATCTTTTTGTAACTTGGGAACTGGCATCTCATCTTCCTTTATAAAAAATCACCAGCAGGGGCTGGGGAGATGGCTCAGTCTGACAAGGTGCTTGTCATGAGTCTTAGGATTTCTATTGCTGCGATGAAACACCATGACCAAAGCAACTTGGGGAGGAAAGGGTTTATTTGGTTTACACTTCCATATTGCTGTCTATCCTCAAAGGAAGTCAGGACAGGAACCCACACAGAGGGCAGGAACTGGAGGCAGGAGCTGATGCAGAGACCATGGAGGGGTGCTGCTTACTGACTTGCTCCCCATGGTTTACTCAGCCTGCTTTCTTGCAGAACCCAGGAACACCAGCCAGGGGTGGCACCACCCACCATGGACTGGGTCCTCCTCCATTAATCACTAATTAAGAAAATGCCCTACAGCTGGATCTTATGGAGGTGGTTTCTCAACTGAGGTTGCTTCATTACAGACAACTCTAGCTTGCAGCAAACAGACACAAGACTATCAGAACTCTATGCAAGCATGAAGACCTAATGTTGGTTCCTAGTGCTACATCAAAGCAGATATGGTAGTCCGTGTTTGTACCCCAGCTCTATGGAGGTGGGGAGCAGAGGATCCCCAGGGCTTGCTGACTAGCAGTCTATTCAAATCAGCAAGGCCTAGATCTCAGCAAGAGATTGCAAAAGCAACAAGGTTGGCTTCTGAGGAGCAACAGCCAACGATTATCTCTGCTCCCATGCGTGCACATATTCTTTTCTTCTCACTAGGTCCTGCAGCATGCAAATAGGGAAAGATTGCAAGACGGTGCTACCCTGGGAATGAGGGGTTATTAGAGACCATTTTAGAGGCTGCCAAACACAGTCTTTCTTCTGTGTCTCCCCCCGTGATTCACATCCTTCAAAATACTCTCAGCACCTGACTCGTGTCTTTGTCTATGTGAATATTAAAGTCTTCACAATGTCTGGTGCTTTGGTTCTATTCATTCTTCTCAATCTATGAAGTCTTCCCTGCCCATAATACCCCCTGTACAGTAGAGAGATGGGGACTGGATCTCCCCATCAGGGAAAATAGGAGGAAAAATCAGGGAAACCAGGAAGCTCTCTGTAGCTGTGAAATTCAGATGCTCTGAGGTTAAAAGGTCTTTGCTTAGCTCTCAGGACCCAGGAGCATCTCTGTGGGTTTTGGCTTTGCAGTCTGGGCTTCTGGTCTCACCTTGAGTCGCATTTCCTATGCAGAAAGGGAGTGTGTATTACAGTTACATTGTTCCTGCCTGCTTTTCCTGTCAGGAGAACTTGGGGATCCCACGGCTTGTTTTAATTTTCCACTGTACTTTTCATCCTGTCCTGTTCTGTGCAAGCTGGCAGAATCCTTACAAAGACATCACGGGCTCCTTGTAAGTCTCATTAGTGTTGCTTCAGTTCCACAAAAGTCAGAAATCTTCCAGGCAAGCCTTTCCCCCTTAGGTTCGTGTTTAGAAGTTTAAGGGACAGAGCTTTGCAGCTTCCCGGAGACCCTGTTTGATGGAGAAGACCAGGGGAGCACAGTTTCCCTCTGTGTGGCTGAACAGACTGCTGAACGCCACCGTTCATCTTTCTTAATCCCTAAAACCTCCGGATAGTCACACCCTTGGCACAGCCTTTAAGTCATGGCTCTCCTGGCGATCCCCACAATGCAAAAATTTTCCTCGATGTCATTTCTCAATATCTTACCTTTTAAATACGAAGACACTGAAAGCTTTTAAATTTTATAAGTCTGTGTGGTGGCCTACATGTATGTGCACCACATGTATATACCTGGTGCCTGCAGAGGCCAGAAGAGGGTGCCAGATCCTCTGAAACTGGAGCTGGAGGCAGATGTGAGTCACCGTGTAGGTTCTGGGAACTGAACCCAGGTCCTCTGCAAGAACAGCAAGCGCTCTTGACCCCTGGGCCATTTCTCTAGTTCTGAGGTTGAGAACTTTTAAAACTATCAAGTCCTGAACCATTAATTTTTTTTAAAGTGAGTATATACATCCTGAACCATTAATGTTTTTTTTTTTAAAAAAAAGTAAGTAATACATCCGTTGGTGTTGAGTTCATTCGTATTGGGCAGCCGTCACCACTTTGTACTCTGCAAACGTCTCATTTACAAAAGTGAACCTCTCTGCCCATTGAACAGGAGCTCCACATTTCCTCGACAGCCACCCTTCTAATTTCTGTCCACATGAATTTGACTAGGGAGTCATAGAAATGGGATAATACAACGTTTGTCTTCTGGTGACTGGTTCAGCATGCTGTAGCGTGTGACAGAATTTCTTTTAAAAGGGAATCACATTTCATGGCCTCTCTCTCTCTCTCTCTCTCTCTCTCTCTCTCTCTGTGTGTGTGTGTGTGTGTGTGTGTGTGTGTGAGAGAGAGAGAGAGAGAGAGAGAGAGAGAGGGGTACATTTTGCTTGTCCATTTATCTGCTGATAAAGCTTAAGTTGCTTCTACCTTTGGACAGAGTGTGAATAATTCAGTAAGAAGCATGAGTGGAAACCTCTTTCTTCAGTACTCTTCCGTCAGTTACATGACATACTTGCCCAGAAACTGAATCTCCGAATCAGATTATAATTCTGTTTCTAATTTTTGGAGGAAGCACCTTACTGTTTACCACATCAGAGGTACCATTTTGCACATCCACCAGAAATACACAGTTTCTGATTTCTCTGTCCTCATCAACATTGGCTACTTTTTGTTTTTGTTTTTTAAAAAAGCTCTCCTGCTGGGGATGAGCAGGTACCTTGGCTTAGTTTCTGTTCATAGCCCCTTGATAAGCACTAATTTGGGAACCTTCGCATTCACACCATTGGCTATTTGTAAATATTCTTTGGAGAAATATCTATTGTGTATCTTCAACATTTTCCGTTTGACTATCTAGTTTCCCATCACCTTTCATTGAAAAGATTGTCCTTTTGAGTGGAATTTTCTCCCTTGAGGAAAAGAGAACAGAACACTTGATACTGAATTTGTGAACGCAGTATGACATGACAGAATTCCATGGATTGAGTGCCCGAAACAGCAGAGATTCACTCTTGAAGTCAGAGTGGTGGGAGTTTGGCATGCATATACCTGTCTTGGTAAATCCTCACAGGGTGGAGAGTTCTCTGGTTTCTGCCTCTTCTTATAAGGGGACGAGTTCTGTTGGATTAAGGCCCCATCCTCATTGAACATTAACCACCTCCTTAGAGTTCTTATCACTAATAGTCACAAAGGATCAGTCAGGATTTCCACAAGTGAATTCAGGGAGTAGGGCATAATTCAGGTCTTAGCAACTGTACGTAAGAGTTTATTTACTGACTGTCTATTCTTTTTCATTTTGTCATTTCATATGGACAGATTCAAATCTGTCCATATGCCTACATCACACTTTATATATTATATGTACATACATGTGTGTATACATGCATGCATGCGGGTGTGTGTATGTGCATCTAGAGCCTGAAGTCAACACTAGATACAGTCCTATATTGATTTCGACCTTACTGTCTGAAGCAGGGTTTCTCATTGAGTCTGGAGTCCATCAGTTCTGATAGACTGTCAAGCCCCAATGCTGAGAAAGTAGTCACATGTTGCCACACCCTGCTCTCTGATTTGAACCCAGATCTTCATGTGTGGACAACAATCTGAGACATCTCCCAGCCTCTCACACTGTTTTGATAAATGTAATCAAAAAATTTGAGTCTTTAAACTGTTCTTTTTAAAAAATGTATTTTTGGCTATTTGGTGTTCCTTAGGATTAGGTAGTTACTTTAGAACTGGCTATTTTCTATAAACGCAAAAATATCCTAGAGATTGTGGTAATAATCCCACTGAATCTGTATACCACTTTGGGTAATAGTAACATTCTTCACAATATTAAGTATGTCAACTATGAACATGGACTATGTTTCTGCTTATGTCTTTTTAAAATTTATTAATTTTTTATTATACATATAATCTATTTCCTTGGCTAATTAATATTTTTCTGATACTTTTGTTAATAGAATTTTCTTCTTTATTAGATTGTTCATTGCTGGTATATAAAACCAATTTTGGGGGGAGTATTAATTTTTGTGTTCTGTAATTATAGAGAATTTTTTATAGTTAACAGGATATTTTGGCAGAAGCTTTAGAGTTCTCTCTATATAAAATAATGTCTTCTATGAGTTGATACTTTTACTTCTCCAACGTAAGTGGCCTTTATTTCATTCTCTTGTATAATTACTCTAGATTGAACTTCCAGAAGTATTTTGAATGTCTGGACAAAACCAGACATTCTTTTGGCCTCCTTCCAATTCTTAGAGAAAAAGTTCTTATTCTTTTACAGTTTAATGGTGATGATTTCAGTCCGAGGTCAGGTGCTTTGGTCTGAGATGAGGCAGAGTCTCATGGAAGACAGACTGTATGGTAGGGGTGCTGCTTACCTCCTGGTAGCCGAGAAACAAAAAAGAAGCAGAGAAAGGTGCCAGAGACAAGATGAAATCTAAAACACACCCTCTAGTGACCGACTTCCTTCAGCTAGGTCAACCCTAAAGTTTCCACCATTTCTCAATAGTGCCATCAAGTTTTGAATCCATCATTGGATTAATTGATTGGCTAGGTCAGATCTCGTGATCCAATCACTTCTTCCGAGTCCATCATCTGTAACTAAGCCTTTAACCCTTGAGCTTTGAAAGGAGTACTTCACAGTTGAACTGGAATGGGGGCTTCAGATAGTTTCGCTCTATCAGCCAGTTGAGTGCTTTTAATACAAAAGGAGATTGAGCGCTACTCAATGATTATTCTAAATCAGACAATGATTCAAAGATACAGACAATATGTTTTCTCTTCATTCTACCAGCATGGTATGTTACTTTGTTTTCATATGTTAAACCATCTCCATATTGCAGGAGTAGGTCCCAGCTAGTTGAGACGATGGATGGAACGCTTCCACACATAGCTAAATTCAGTTTGGTAGTAATTTGCTGTGGATTTTCGTTTCGAAGTTCATAAGGTTTGCCTCTTGGTTGGGCAACTCTCATCACAGCAACAGGAAAAGAAGCTAACACACTGGGGATTGTTTTAATACTAGACCATTTTAATTGCTTTTCATTTCTTTTTATTCCGTGACTATTTTCTTACGATTAACATTTAATATCTCCAAGTAATAAGACTCAAATTTGAATTTGTATTAAAAACAAAAGCAAAAAAGACATTGCTACAGTATAGCTTTGTACCTCATTATTTTGTTTCTGACATCACAATAGTGTATATTGTGGATCCAAAGGCATAGACTAAAAATTGTTTTTTGAATTAATTTCTTATACATACAGAAAATAAAAGTGGAGCTACAGAGAAAACTATAGTAATACTAGATTTTGAACTAATAGCTTAAAAATTATTAGTCTGTTATGTAGAAAATAGAATTTCAAACCAAAGTTAAACTAATTTTTGTAATTGTGCGTGTGCGCATTTGCTGAGCTGTTTCTTTTCTTTCTCTGCTGTTAAGTTTCTCACCAGTGTCCTTTCATTCCAACCTAAGGGGCTTATTTGCTGTTACCAGTGTTATTCTTGAGACAAGTGTAGTTGGTTATTTTCTTTTTTACTCTTTATTCTTTGATCTTTACTCTTTGGGGGGGCCCAACACCCAGATCTCAAATAAACACATGGAGTCTTATTCTTTCTTAGAAGTGCCTAGCCTTAGCTTGGCTTGATTCTAGCCAGCTTTTCTTAAATTATCTTGTCTACCTTTCGCCTCTGGGCTTTTACCTTACTCTATTTTTGTACATTTTTGGCTACTTCTTACTCTGTGGCTTGCTGCATAGCTAGGTGGTGGGCCCCTGGTGACCTCTCTTCTTCTTTTCTTGTTCCTCAATCCTCTCCCCCACCCCACAGATTTCTCCTCCTATTTATTCTCTCTGCTGGGCAGCCCCACCTATCCTTTCTTCTGCCTTGCTATTGGACGTTCAGTTCTTTATTAGACCAATCAAGTGTTTTAGACAGGCAAAGTAATAAAGCTTCACAGAGTTAAACAAATGCAACACAAAAGAATTCAACACCTCTTTGATTCATTAAGCCAATATTCCACAGCATAAATAAATGTAACACTAATCATTAAAGTAATCACTAAAGATTAAAGTAAATCTTTAACTAACATTCCACAACAGACAAGCGCTAACTGTGTTGCCCTGGCTGGCCTTGAATTTCACACTATAGATCAGCAGTTCTCAACCTGTGGATTATATAATCTCCTTGGGGTTGAATGACCTTTTCACAGGGGTCACACATAGATAGTTACATTATGATTCGTAACAACAGCAAAATTACAGTTATTAAGTAACAACAACAACAACAACAAAAAAAACAATTTTATGATTGGGGGTTACCATGACATGAGGAACTGTATTAAAGGGTCACAACATTAGGAAGGTTCAGAACCACTGCTGTAGACCAGTCTAATCTGGAACTCCCTGAGATGAGTTTTCCTCTGCCTCCCAAGGGCCTAGATTAAAGGCCTGGCCATGACAGTCGGCCACTGAAGGACATTTTTGAAGGACAGGTCTATGTACTAACAGATTCACTCAGCTCTGATCTATCTGCAAATGTTTTCCTTTCTCATATTTGAAGGACGGTTCAGCTGGGTAGATTTTGTTGTAAATCCTAGTGCTCTGAGTTTAACAGCCCACTTGCAGGCTGGCCTCCGAAACCGCTGATGAGAAACTACTGGAATCCTTACAGTAGAACACCAGCATGAATAAGTGGCTCCGATGATCGTGTGCTCCGCACGGGCTTCTTTGAGCATCCTGGTAGAGTTTATTGAGCTCACCGGATGACTCTACCATGTTTCCCATGGAATTCCAGCAGTTTCCAGCTGCTATTTATTCAAATGTTCCCTGCCCCCTCTAGTTTCTCTTCTCCTTTTGGGATGGCCATAATGCAAGTTTGTCTCCTTGTGTCCCTTAGACTTTGCTCACTTTTCTCCCATCCTTTCTGTTTCTCAGACCCAAAAATTTCATCTATCTTTTCTTCAAATTTTGTTTCTTTCTCCTGTCTTCTCAAATCATCCTTTAATTAATCCAGTGAATTTATAATTTTTTTTGCTATTGTATATTTTAGCCAGAATTCTATTTTTATTTATTTATTTATTTTTGGGTTTTTTTGAGACAGGGTTTCTCTGTGTAGCTTTGGAACCTGTTCTGGAACTCTCTCCTAGACCAGGCTGACCTTGAACTCACAGAGATTCCTGGCCTGCCTCTGCCTCCCAAGTGCTGGGATTAAAGGCGTGCACCACCACTGCCAGACTTCCTGAATTCTTTTTCATACGTCTATTTAGTTGTTTTTGAGCATCCATAAGGCTATTGTTTTAAAAATCTTTTGTCATCCCAGCATCTGGTCCTTCTTAAGGACAGTGTCTGTTGATTTAAGTTTTCTTTGAATACTATATATTTTCCCATTCCTTTCTCGTGTATTTATGTGTATGTGTGTCTATAAAACTGCATGCGTTTGAAGCTTACAGTTGTGGAAGTGAACATCTCTGTAGACTAGAAACAAGGTGAGCAGCGGCTTCAGCCCTTTAGAATACCACCCAGGTCATTCTGCAAACTCCTCTCTCCGTGTCGCTAGAAGGAGTAGTGTGGTCAGGCTCCCTACCACTGTGGAACAAGGGTCCCTTTCTGCTACTTTCCAGCAGCAGGTGCCCCACTGACAGCCTCATCCAAGTCGAAATTACTACTAAGGGTCTGTTTTTGTAACCTATTATTCAAACTCCGTCAGCCTGTGGCTACTACCCAAGACAGGCTCCTTTTTCCAGTTATTCAATCTTTCTGACTTTTCTACCGTTCCGTGACAGATTGTTCTAAAGCTTAGCGATGTCATACAAGCAAATAGCCAAACCAAAATAACTCATCTGCTGTCTCACATGCCTGTGTAACAAGGCTGTGCTGGGCTGGAGCCACAGGATCAGTCTTTCAAAGCTGTCAAAGTGTTAGATAGTAAGCTAAGCCTTGAGTTACCTTCAGGCTCAACTAGGAGACAAACTGCTTCAAGCTTCCTTGGATGCCTAGCTATGAGCAGGCTCCAGGTCCTCGATTGCTGCTGGTTGAAGATCCCAGCTTTTTCTCACAGCCTCTGTACTGACCGCTTACACTGGGGTACTGGAGACTCTTTAGAATGACCAGGGAGAGGGAAAGAGTAAGGAAATGGGAAGGTTAGAAACCAGAACCTTCTCACAACTTCATCCTGATTATATATTCTTTTACTAGCAGAGTGCCACTGGGTCCCTCCCACACCTCAGAAGAAGGGATTACACCAAAATGTCAATGCTAGTGTCCTGCTCTGGGTTACTATGACTTGATGAAACACCAGGACCAACATGACCAAAGCGAGCTGGAGAGAAAAGGGTTGATCTGGCTTACCCTTCCGCATCACTGTTCATCATCAAAGGAAGTCAGGACAGGAACTCAAACAGCAGGAACCTGGAGGCAGGAGCTGATGCAGAAGCCATGGAGGGGTGCTGCTTACTGGCTTGCTCCCCATGGCTTGCTCAGCCTGCTTTCTCACAGAACCCAGGACCACCAGCCCAGGATGGCACCACCCTCAATGGGCCGAGCCCTCCCCCATCGGTCACTACTTAAGAAAGTGTGCTACAGCTGGATCTTATGGAGAGATTGGTTTTCTTCAGTTGAGGCTCCTTCCTCTTCAACTCTAGCTTGCGTCAGGCTGACATAAAATTAGCCAGCACAGCCAGGAAATGAGTTGCGGGGGACTGTTTTAGAGACTGCACACCATGGTGGAGTATATCTTTTTTTTTTTTAACTTTAAGAACAACTTTAAAAAAAAAAAACTTGAACCAAGCATTTGTTGCCCTAAGTACCAATTTTCTGTAGCCCCCTCACCAGTATCAAGTGATTATTTTAAATTTTTGAGCTTAATTCCTACTTCTGGGAGTCATTAGTAATTTTTTAAGGATGCTTTTGAATTATTGACCTTCTGATCTTTGGACTTTTTCTTTCATGTATAAGAAAATTAGCCTATCACAATCCCCATAGTTGTATAAGACAAGATACTAAGTAAGTTTTTGTGGCAGAGAAAACCAATAGCAATCATATGTATTGATAATACTTTTCTCATTTTCTAATTAATATTTTGATTTTGTTCATGATGTTTGTGCCAGCAGGCTTTCCCCCTTTAATGTCCATGCAGTCAAATTGATCAAGTATCTCTTTTATGGGGGAATCATACCATTAAGACCCAAATCCATGTATTTCCTGCTAATATATCTTTGGTATCCTATTACTGATTTTTATGGGATGGATGTGAATCTCCTTCCTAGCATGTGACACATCCTTATCACCTCATGTCTACCTAGCTCATTCGTCTTCTCTGAAAACTCTGCTTTCAGAGTCTAGTGAAGTCTCACCATTCTTCAGTGTGCACGCTGATACACACCTGCCTTTCTGTCCAATCCCTTCGTCTGGCAATGGGAAGAGAGCAAGGGCTATTCTGGAAGTGCTTTTCTGGGCCCAGAGCTCTGGACAGCACCCGCATGCTTAGTTATTGAATGAGAACTCATCAGAGAGCACTGGTTCAGAAACAAAAAAGAGTGCACAACCTTCACACTGTTGGCAATTTGAGTCTTTTCGTCCTCATTTATCTAGACAATAACAACTGCAGGAGCTGGGTTTTCTGACTATTTCTCGGTGTCCAAATCCCCACCATTGTGTTTCTGTGGTCTACAAAGTCATCGGATAAAGAATTCATGGCCCAGGCTCCCTGGCAGCTAAGTAGGCTCACGTAATTAGGTTCTGGGTTATGAGAAGCTATAAGTGCATCTCAGCAACTTTCAAACAGGAGCATTTCCTCCTTCACTTTCAACTTCCTGTGAAAATGTGGCCATAAGAGCTGAAGAGCCAGTCCTCAACTAAGGAGGAATCCATGTGGAGAAAAGCAAGCCTAGGAAGAAGGGAAACAAGGAACTTGAAACACCAGGGCCATCTTTGCAGTTCCTTGTGGCTGTCTGAACTACCACCTTGGCAAACATCAACCGCTGGCTGTTTAAACCACTGTGAGTTTGACTATAACCTAACTCGCGGGGTGCCCATGCGTGTCACATTCTACCTTTGGGGTCATCCCCACCACTCCTTGGATGTAGAGTCATGCAATCACTCTATCAGACATCATGGAAGAAAACGTTGAAGGGCACTACTGAACCGCACAAGGTGACGCACGGGAGAAGCAGTCCTGGCTCTAGATTATGTATTCCTTGCACTGTAGCGAGGACCAAAATGTTAAAGTGGAAGTCAAAATACCAGTGCGGAAAAGGGAGAGAACGAAAGATAGAGCCCTGGCGAGATGGACCCTGGGCTCCTATTTCAGGCACCTGGCTTGCATTAATCTCTCATCTCTACAGACTCTTACAGTGCCCCCTGCCTTCTCTTCAGTCCTGTCCTGAGCTGCCAGCATCTGTAATCTTTATAACATTATATCAGAAAGAATAAAGACAATAAGAGTTGAGGATGGAGCCCGAGTCCATAGGATATCCATCTCTGTAGTAGCAGAAGGCTTCAAATAGGTAACAGGCAAATAGAACTACTGCCCAAACCCCATTCTGTTTTCTTCTTTGAACCCTTGCCTTGCCTTTACCCTTTCCCCAAACGTGCACATATAGGTCATGTTAAGAAAACTCCTTCCAGTTGGCCTATTTCCAAGACAAGGGTACAGCTGGGCCGAAGGGCCACATGTTGAAGTTATTAATATGCCCATGCCCTTCCCCCCCACTGAGTTCACTGATCAAAGGCCCTGCCAGAGCAGCAATGGATAGCCTCGCATAATGGGAACTGAAATTCTACTTAAGAAACCAGCTTTGCCAAAACACACTACCTTTTTAAGTGAGGCATTCCATGCACATATTAACCTGATTACAGAAAGGAAGGGGGATCTTTTTCCCTCTGTACCCTGCTAATAATTTTCTGTCAAGTCTGATTTGGCTTCAGCTGCACTCCGAGTTCTTGTGATGTGCCCTGTTCACCAGTAAACTGAAAACAGAAGGTGCTGAACAAACTCTGAGACGGGATACTTCACCCATGAATCCAGACGCTGCAGAATGTGGTTCCCTGCCAGCAAGGAAGGCCGGTGACGTTTCCCGTCTCTGATGGCTAGCAGCCTGCCTCTGATTCACACAGTCGGCGGATGAAGCGCAGGGGGAAAATGGTGGAAATAATTAAAGGCTCTTGGAGTTAACAGAAGCACTGATTCATTACATGGAGCCCCTGCCTCAAGAGGGAGTAAACCATTGTGCTTGTTAGAGAGAGGAACAGACGGTAACAAAGCATTTAGAGTCCCAATCAGTTCCAGCCCCAGGTTAGTTAGGTGAAAGAAAGAAAGAAAGAAAGAAAGAAAGAAAGAAAGAAAGAAAGAAAGAAAGAAAGAAAGAAAGAAAGAAAGAAAGAAAGAAAGAAAGGAAAGAAGGTCAATTTGTAGAAAGCACTGCTGTTTTGCTCTGCCTGATAAACGAGAAATGCTTTGGGGTTTATTTCATCACATTCTAGAACAACCTGGGTCCAGTGCAGCTGACAAAACGTCCCCAGACAGAGCATCAAAAGATCTAGGTGTTGTGAGGTTTCCCAAATCCAGGGCCGGTCTGTGAAGATTCTGAAAAAGATAGCCAGCTAGAGAACAGTCATCCATGCTAAATGTTGCCTTCGGGAGCTTCAGATGTGAACTGTAAACTCCTTTTCAAACTTTACTCCTTCAAAATTTCCTATTTCCTAAGACCACAAGCACAGAGAGATCTAGAGCCACCCACACATGAAAGCTGGCATGTATGCATGGGTATGCATGCATATGCACGTTTTGGGCCCGGGTGCACAGGTATGTGTGCATGCAGGCCAGAGAACAGCCTCTTACAGTGTTCCTCGGGTGTTGTCAACCTTACCCCTTGCCACTGGTCTAATTACAGAGCAGGCTACCTGGACAACGAGTCCCAGGAGTGTTTGGACCTCTTCCTCCCCAGAACTGGGCTTACAAATGCATACCATGTACCAGACATTTTTTTTTTAAATATAGACTCTGGGGCTTGAATTTAGATCCCCATGCTTGCAAGGCAAGACAAGCACTTTACTGAGTTATCACTCCAGTCCCTGAAAACCAGAATGTCATAAATATCTCCTCTGCTTACTTTGTTAGTCCTCGTGGCTGCACAGAGGGGGAGGTGCTGAGCAGTTCTCTTAAAAAAAAAAAAAAAGGCCAGGAATGCAGAAACAGAAAATAGCTCAAGGGCATTCATGGTCGAGGCTAGCCCTTTTCTGCTTGTATCTGGCATCTTTTTTAAATACTTTGCAAGTAATAACCAAGGAAAACGTTGTCCACGAGCTCTTACAAGGCTACAGCAGGGTCAATGTGCAGGAAGAACTCAAGATTTCCATCTGAAGACAGGGAGATCTTATTGGAAAGGTCTCATGTAACACAACATCCCACATCTCTTCGTATACCTAAGGCCCTTTAAAAAGCAACATCACTCCTCCTGTTGTGCATCGGAGGACCAGAGCAATGCAGAGGGACGGCCTGGGTATCCCAGACATCCTCACATTTGATATCCCTTTTGCCATCCACCGTCTGTCCCAAAGTCCTGAAGTACTTACAGACAGCCTTACAGATAGCCACATCTCCTTTTAGAGCCAGGTTTAACACTATGTTCTTCTAAAGGGAAAAAAAGCCACTGAGGTAAATCACAACGACATCAGCCAAGAACGCACAGTGGTTCATCCCTTGTTGCACTCAGTAAAGAAGAATATGGTTTTAAAATAGTGAGTCCCCACTCTCTTTGACTGGACTCTGTGAGCTCAACCCAGTGCTGGCCGTGGATCTCTGCATCTGCTTCCATCAGTTGCTGGATGAAATTCTATGATGACAATGAAGGCAGTCATCAATCTGACTACAGTTTAGGTACCCTCTTCACTATAGCTTGGGGTCTTAGTGGGGGTCATCCTTGTGGATTCCTGGGAATTTCCCTAGTGCCAGGTTTCTCGATAGCCCCATAATGGCTCCCTCTATAAAGATATCTCTCTCCTTGCTCTTCCTCTCTGTCATTCCCTCATCTTGGCCATCCTGAGAGGCAAAGGGGTCAAGACCATGATGGGGATACCCACAGAAACAGCTGATCTGAGCCAGTGGGAGCTCACTGACTTCAAACTGACAGCGGCCCAAACGAGGCCCTCTGAACGTGGGTGCCAGTTGTATGGCTTGGGCAGTCTGTGGGGGTCACTGGTAGTGGGTCCAGGGTTTATCCCTAGTGCTTGAACTGGCTTTTTGGAACCCATTCTTTTTGGAGGTATACCTTTCTCAGCCTAGATAGAGGGGGAAGGACCTTGGTTCTGCCTCAAGTGATGTGACAGATTTTGTTGGCTTCCCATGGGGAGCCTTACCTTCTCTGGAGTGGATGGGTGTTGAGGTGGGTGGAAGAAGAGGGGAGTGGGAAGAGGGAAGGAAGAGGGAAATGGGATTGGTATGTAAAATGAGAAAAGATTGGTTTTAAGAAATAAAAAAAAAAAGAAAGAAGAAAAAAAGTACTGAGTCCCAACCTAAGATGAACCCACTGGCATGGTTTGATCTGGAAGGCTTACCTACATAAATATTCTATGTAGTGAATCGAACTTTAGTTAGGTGACAAGCTTTAGGAAATAATTTATAAATTCTTGCTAGTAAATCGCATTTTCTAAGATGCCTAACATGTTAAAATGTTGCCAGTCTTTGTATCTATTTGACTTTTAAATTGAGACAAAAATCTAACATCATTCTTTAAAAACAAAAACCAAGCAAGACTCCAGGAAACTTCCCTTTCCTTCAGATACATTCTTTCACTTAGCACACCATGCTGTGGTGTATTTTACCCATGGAGCAGTTTAGCCAGGTAAACTTCTAAAATAGGCCCTCAAGCTGCAAGGTGAGCCTACTTGAACTTTGACCAGGAAAAGTCCAGAAATGGAAAAATCATCTCGTTATTCTCAGTGTATTGTAAGGAAGACCATTTACAATCAATCACTAGTAGCGGAATCTCGCGACACATGCATAAGGAAGAAAGGGAGACAGATAGAAGGGAAGCCATGCGCAGTCACTCCAGCCAAGGGTGAAGCAAGAGAACACAGCGAGAGAGTGGCGGGACAAACGCTGTACACGGCGGAGCTTCGGCAGAGGGGGCGGGCAGACTCAGATGAGTCTGTTGTAGCTGCCGCCTTGGATCCTCCAGCATCAAAACAGTATTAAAACTTTACCAAAGACCTAACTAAACAGGGACCCTTTCTCTCTCATTTCTTCCCGTCAATAGCCATTCAAAAGGATGCCGTGAGGGCTTAAAGACCCCTAGAGCAATTCACTTACAGCATTAACAAGAAAAACTTTTAAAAGAAAGATCTTAAGGCTCCATAAGCTGTCCCAGTGAGTCAGCCACCTTGTGGTTCTCACCGCGTGCTCAAGCGAGTTTGCCACAGAGTTAGTTTTACGCGAGTGAGCAGAAGTGAATCTCCAGGTCTGCGGGAGACAAGTGTCTATCTCTAGGAATCCCAGAGTCGGTCAGTGATGTGCTGTTTCTAGAACCAACGTGACGTTTTACCATCAGTGCCTACAAGTTCACCGAGGTGGCACTGTAGCAAACAGTCAAAACCTAAGAAGTGACCTGCTGCAAAACTTAACCTAAGGAATTACCTGTGGCTTCAGGAGGCCACCATTTGTATCTATAGCTCTTCTTCCCTGAGGTGGAGTGGTTTTCTTGGCCTACTGCAATATTAGATTCATTTAATATATAGCATGTATTTTAAACAAAATTTAAGCCATATATATATATATATATATATATATATATATATATATATATATAATAAAGTTCAAACAACAAAATGAGCACAATGAAAAATTGAGTCTTTCTGCCATTCCTGATGCTCAGTACCTCCAAAGCATCCACTGTGACCTGCAAGTCTACCAGAGGCTGGAAAAGGGTGGATTCCCTGGAACTGAAATCACAGGTAGTTCTGAGCTAGGAACTGATCTTGGGTCTTCTCAAGGAACAAGTGCTCTTAACCGTGGAGCCATCTCTCCAGCCCCAGAAAAAGGGTTTAAACTTAAGCACAGTGTTTAACCGAATGATACAAAGCACATCCCTATTATTCCCAAGCTGTCTTGGTGGCCTTGGCTTCTTGGCTCCTCTCTGGCTGTGTAGTACTGTCCCAGCGGGCTTGGAATCTACATTTACCGGCTTACTGATGCCATTACTGAGCTGTTGGTTTTCCCTTTAAACCTGTCTTTCCTGAGGTATTTGCTCAGGGTGTTTAGCCCACTTTTATGCGTGTCCTCTGTATGTGAGGGGACGAATACATCCCAGATCTCCATACATGCTCAGCACACAGCCCACCACTATAATCCACCTCCAGATTCTTTAACGACTCTTAGGGTATTCTTGTTGTTTGTCCTCAATACTAGTGCTACGACTAGTTTTACACAGAACAGGCACTTTCCGATTAATTGCATTTCATAGCTAATGAATTTGTTCTTTGACCATTTCATTCATTTATAAAGTATATTCTGATAACTTTCACTCCCCCACCCCCTCTAGGCACACCCCCCCATCCCTCAACCCCCTCACTAGAAGTCACTTTTTCCCACATGTAGGTGCACTTTTGTTTTGTTTGTTTGAAATCCGCTGGGTTTTAACCAGGATCATCATCATGACTATGAGTTTGGAAATATCCATAGAGCTTGACTTCTCCTTAGTGGGTACACATCTAAAGACAATGACTATCATATCCCTCAGAAACCATTAACAGCCAACACTTTAGTAGGAAGGGGTAGCGCCCAGTGAGTTCCTCCCCATCCCTGATTGATTGTTGATAGGCCCAGCGCTGTGCAGGTCTTATGCAGGCAGCCGCAGCCCCTGTGAAGTCAAGAGGACGTTGGTTTATGAACCACCTGTAACCAAGGACGCATAAGAGTTCTGTTTTACATCTTTTCAAACACATGGGTACTCAGAATTTTCAGTACATTTTAACGAAATGGCCATTTCCCCCTGCTGCTTTGAAACTGTAACCTCTGTCATAAATTAAATGTTCATTTATGTGTGGGACCGATTGGGGCTGCCGAAGGCATCTCTTTGTTCTCCTGTTCATGCAAGGGCTTACTCGCGTGTTTTTATCAGAACTCCACACCCCATCGTGCAGAAAATCCGACTGCCTCATTTCTTCTTCGAGAACACTATGGTTCCTCTTCATCTTTTTGTTTTAGAACATCCTTTAGAATTAGTTTGTTGAGCTTTTAGTTGGTATGATGTTGACAATTATATATCAAATCGGAGGGAGTTGAGAATTTTGAAAATGAACAGAGAGGACTTACTAGAATATTCTGGTAATAAGCCAGTACTATGTCAGCCTGTGCAGTTACAGGCATCAGGCACACATATATAATACCACACATTGAGTTGATTTTTGCCAAAGATGCTAAGGTAATGCTTTTGAAGGATTGATTATCTTTTGCACAAATGAACCAGGAGCATGTGTGTTTTTAAGAGAGAAAAGAGCCTTCCATTTCATTAAGACAGGGTCTCTCACTGGCCCAGAGCTTGCCAATTAGGCTAGGGTAGCTGGTCAGAGAGCTCTGAGGATCTGCCTGTTCCCAGTGGCCCCGTGTTGAGATTATAAGGGTATACCACCGAGCCTGGCTTTCCCCACACGGACTCTGAAGATCAGACTATGATAGCTGGGGAGGAAGGCGAGCACTAACAGCTGAGCCTTCCCCACGACCTCTGTTTATCTCCTCTCACAGGCTTTAATGGGGGCTAGCTCTTTCTCCTGTGGTCTCCCAAAAGGGAGACACTCCAAGTTCTTTCTCCTTTGAAAGGCTTGTTCCTTTTTAAAAATACAACTAATTTCAACTCTTAGCAGACTTAAGTTATTTTGTAGATTTTTCTATATAAACCATGCATCCTCCTTATGTTTTTCACTCATTTGTAGTAGTAGTAGTTTATCTATTCGTGTGTGTGTGTGTGTGTGTGTGTGTGTGTGTGCACCACGTGCACAGATAAAGGCCAGAGGACAAGTTTTAGAAGTTGGTTCTCTACTACCACAGGGTATTTCAGGGATTGAACTCAAGTAGTCCAGTTTGGCAACAAGTACCTTTAGTCACTGAGCCAACTCATGAGCCTGAAATTTTAATTTCAACCTATATTTTTCAGTGGAATCTGACCACAGTTCTTTCTTGTGAATACCTTTCTTATAAAAACAGCATCCCTAAACTTTTAGGAAAAATGGCTGAGTAGGGCAATTTTCTAAGTTTCATGGCTCTCGAGATTCCACTGGCTCCATGTTGCTTGCATGATAATAAAAAAAATACAGTCTTCTCCACTGAGATTTCTTGGTTTGTTCTCTCTGTTTTATCTGAGATAACACATCTTTCTGTCTCCTTCCTTGGCCCCTTATTTATTCCTGTCTTGATCAGCTGTGGATTATTGTGCCTGAAATTTCTTCTTATGGAGTTTTATCCTAGAAAGGGAACTTCAGTTCGAGTGTTTCCCTTCACAGCGCTTTCTCCAGAAAGAACCCTGACCCGGCTTCGCAGTTTCCTGGCTCTGCGGCTGGACCCTGTGAGACTGCGCCTGTATTTAGCCATCTCATGAGAGCTGCCTCAGCTCGCATCAGTACTAGTGGGCTATTTGACAGGACCCCTGTTTTCAGATCCATCTGGCCTTATCCAATGTAGGTAGGAGCTAAGTTTTACGAAAATAAAGACAAGCAAAAACTATAATTGAGGTTAAGCTCAGCTTAGTTTGAAAAATCATCTTTGTGAAGAAAGACATTGGAATGAAATCACTTTGATGAAAAAGCTAGAATGGCGTTAGGAAGAGAGAAAACTCTTGTAGTTGAGGGAGATGGCCTCAAACTGTTCCACAGCCTTCCACGGGCTGGCTCAAACTTGTAAACCCAAGAAATGGCCTCCCCATTCTATGTGGCATTGTGGCAAGGCGGAAAGGAGACTGCAATGATTAATTCATTTACCTACTTTTTTCCTCTTCTGATCTCTATAAGCACCGAGATGGGTTCGTTTCAGTCTCACACAGTCAATTAGAGCACACCACACCCAGAGAAGTGCTGGGTCTGGCCCCTGCGTTAATTCGAACCTTCGCAAGTGGTGGAAGCACTCTGAAAGGTCCACAGGACTCTTGACTTATATGTCAACAATATGTTTGGCTTCTGCCTCCAGCTGGGATACAATAATAAAGATCTTCCGAGAAAACTAAAGTTGCACAGGAAAATATATGAAAAACTGGTCTTCAAGAGCCCCGAGTATCACATGAGAAAGGACGTGGCCTCTGAAAGGGAGAAGCAGTGAGCTCTTTGATGACCACACTCTACTGTATTGGGAGTCTTCATGTCATAAGAGACCTAAGTGAAGCCCAGTAGACAGGCCTCTCCGTTAAGGAGATAAAGATGTCTTAGAGACCTAAGCAGCTGAAAGTCTCCGGATACAAACAAGTATCAGAAAAAACTACAGGAGGCCCAGAAAGAAATTAGTGTGCTGAGGTAAACTCCTTGGTTCCGATAGTCCAGCTTTTCCCATCTGTTTAGCTAGGTGTCTTCTTCGTTTTATTCTCTGTTGTGTGCTTTATTTGGGGGACTGAGCAGTTGAAAGGCTGAGGATAAGAGGCTATGGGAGCTGATGGTTTCAGGAACTGTTCTCAGAAGAAGTACTTGTCAGTCGTGGGGAACAGACTTCTGGTCACACTTTGCCGGATTAACCCTCCAGGCATCCACGGCACACAGTGCCTCCCAGAAGAAGCTGAAGTAAGTTCATAAGACTACAGAATACCCAGTTTCCAACAGAGGAAAATACATGGTGTCTGGCATCTGCCAAAGACTAGTGAGCATGCAAAGACTCAGAAAGACAGAGCTCCTACTTAATAATAGTAATCAAACCAGAATTTACATAGATGTTAGCAGAGGATAACAGTAAAGCAAATACTTTTTGTTTTTGTAAACGTCTTTCTGAGCTAGAGTCTCACACAGTAGTCCAGCCTGTCCTCAGACTTACATTGATCTTCCTGCCTCAGCGAAATCACATGCAAGAACAATCATGTCTGGTGGAAACACACCTTAATATTGGCTTTGGTATGCTCACATTCAAAGGTGAAATGAAATATAAACGGAGCTGCTGGAAATGAAGAGTTTAGTGTCTGAGATGAAAAAAAAATATGCTGGTTAGAATTACTTCCTGATTAGTAAAAAGACATAGCATAATAAACTCTTCACAAATACTGCACCCAGCAAAGAACAGACAAACAAAAGCACAAAACCAGCTAAACAGATGGGAAGACCTGGACTAACAGTAACTAACCTATGAGTTAACCCCAGTGCACTGATTCTGAAATAATTGGGAATCCCTGGGATGGGGTGAGGGAGAGAAAAAACATTGATAAAATTTTGCCAATTTTGATTTTTTTTTTTAAAAAAAAACCAGATTCTACAGATCTAAGAGGTCAAGAAACCATGACGCAAACTGTAGGAGGGTACATCATAATGAAACTAAGATGTGATGAAACTAGCGATAAGTGGGGCAGTTCTACACAAGTAAAAACCACACAAATATGGATGACATCAAGTCGGCCGTTGAAAGGCCATGTAAGAGTAGAAGTCTTAAATGTTTGAAAGAAAACAAAACTAGGCTGAAGACAAATCATGCTTCCCTGGCTACGCACTTTCAAGCTTTAGAGCTCGAAACAAGACACGGCATGAAGGATCCTATCTCCTGACTACATGTGAGGCTTGTTATTAGAGAAAATGAAAACGACCCGGCAGCCATTCTGCATACCCTTTACTAGCCATCTGATGCCAGTTACTAGCAATTTTATTGCCAAGCTCAGCATTGTCTCTATTAGACACAATTATCTGTAGTCATTGATAAGACCACTTGCTCCCAAAGCCTGCATCAATGAGAGGCAAAGACTAGCCTAGGAACTCAACTCAAACCTTTCCTCCATGCCCTCTTTTCAATGCATCGCCCATGTGTATGTTGGGGCTTGCTAGAATCATAGCGCTTTCTCCCTATGTCTAGAGGAAATGAGATCCTGAATACCCCTTTCTGTAACCCCCCTTTCAACTTTGTTTCACCGGTAACCTACTTATTCTCGAAGCCTCATTTCCGGTTCTAGAGCTCTGGACTTGGATATCAGACCCACTTCTAAATAGGCAACAGGCAAGTGACATACTCATTTTCCTCTATTCTTTAATCCTTTACTAGGCCGTCCAACCCATCAAGGCATCACGAAGCAAATATACCCCTAATCCGGCACACCAAAGCCATCCTTTCTTCATGACCAAATTCATCCCTAGAGGTTGCTGAGTAAAACAGTGAAGCCTAAAAGCTGCTGTTGAACTCATGAACAGAAACCTGCTAGACACTCTGGACCCCATCTAATATAGGTACAGGCAGGCAAGAAATCAGAACTACACATCGGAGCAGGCTTGATGGGACCTACTTGCCATTCCTGGACCCTCTGGGAAGAAAAGCAAGAAAACCGCAGTCCCACGTGGACCACAGAAAGAAATGGAGGGTTGATAGTATCAATAGTTGAAGCAAATTCATGTTGAGCATCTAGAATGTACCAGGCAGTATTGTCACAACAGCTCTGTGAATTGGGCACTTTTATCCCCATTTTACAGTAAGGATAAGCAACTCAACTTATTATAAGGTCAATTTGGTGGAGCCAGAATTTGACCCAAAAACCTGACATGAACTCACTCCCCTCCCTTATCCAGTGTTTCGGGAATTACGCAATAGCAAAGAGGCACACCAACGGTTAAGCACACAGTTAACTGTCCCTCACTCCTTACCTAGCCCTAGGATTCTTGGGATAAACGTCACCCACTTACAGGTCATTTGAGGAATAAGCAAAGAAGTATGTAATCTGAGGATGGTTATGTAGTTTGGTATAGAGTACTTGCCCGTTAATGTTCGGGACCCTGAGTTTAATCCCTAAATACAAGAAAACAAAAGTTGTAATCTTACAGTGTTTCTCAGTGCCATACAAATAAGAAGGCAAGGGTGTGTGTGTGTGTGTGTGTGTGTGTGTGTGTGTGTGTGAAGGATAAAAGGAGAGTGGTTGACCGAGAGACAAGAGTCTGGGAAGAACAAGTGTTCTAAAGCAATGAGCTCAAGAGAGCTGGAAAATGGCCACCAAGGCAGGGCTCTCACTTGCTGCTTTTCTTAGTTCCTTCTCAGGCCGAAGGATCTTGACCCATGAGAAACATGATTCATCTGGAAGCTTTCATTCTCATATTAATATAAGGGTCAAGACTTGGGTTAAATAGCCATAGTCAGGCAGGGCTAGCTAACTCCTTGTTTACTTCTGTTGTCTGTAACTAGAAACAGAGGAAACCAACCTAACTGGCTAAAACATTTGCAAAATACGCTGCTTTAATCCCAGCATTTGGGAGGCAGAGGCAAGCAGATCTGTAAGTTCAAGGCTAGCCTGGTTTATATAGTGAGATCCAGGACAGCCAAGGTTATATAGTAAGATTCCCCCCTCCCATCTCAGAAATTCAACCAAACATGATGCTTGCTAGTTTAAAGAATTGAAAGAAAATACTTACACACAAATCCACACACTATATCTATCTTATCTATCTATCTATCTATCTATCTATCTATCTATCTATCTATCTATCTATCTATCTATCTATCTATCTACTTAGCCATCTCTACCTATCCGTCTATGTATGTATGTATATATGTATGTATGCATGTATGTGAGAAAGAAAAGACCCACCCTTAGCATGAAGTAGAGAACGACGAACTTGGCCTCTGCCTTGACTGCCTGGAGACCACTTTCTCTAGTTTAGTCTGGTCCTCCCAGCACCAATGTGGAGGCTGAGTGAGGACGTCTGTCTTGCTAGAATTAAGGCTGCAGAGCAGCGGGCAAAAACCTCTCATCCCTCAGTTTGACTCTTGTAACTTAAATTAAACTTGCTCAAAGTGAGAAAGTCGTTAGTCTACATGGGGGGGGGGAGTAGGTACCAGACTTTCTTTAAAGCAAATTAGAAATAGCTATCCAATGCACATTGCTCATTTTAAGATATTTCTCATGTTCTGTGGATGGGGAGGCTATTAGTTCCAAGGAAATTAATATCCACTTGAGATTGATCCTGAAGCCTTACTGCCTTTGGGGGTAGGGGAGCTAGAGAGAGAGAGAGAGAGAGAGAGAGAGAGAGAGAGAGAGAGAGACAGAGACAGAGACAGAGACAGAGACAGAACATGCATGTGCTTCTGGTCTTTAACCCAATTTTCCCAGGTAAAATTTTACCTGTTAAAGAATTTGGAGCCTATGCAAAACAGATTCCATTGAAAACAATGTGATCTCCCAGCTGTAGTACGGAAGGCAGAGACGGCTTTGGCTAACAGCTGTGCAGCCGCTAACAGCTGTGCAGCCGTAGGCTTTGTCAGCAACATCAGAAAGAAAAGTCTCATGCTTGGGGGAATAGCTGGGCTTCATTAGGGACAGGGACAGTACTTGTTTGGCACAGAACTTCGAGCACCGGCCATAGAGGCAGCTTTCTTCTGAGTCCAAGCAATGCTTGTGACACCTGCAGACTGAGATTTTAAGTTAATAGGATCACTGCTGCCCCTTGAAGGCTGCTACACCAGCCAAAGGGGTTGGGGAAGACTTGCTTGGCGGTAGATGTCTGGGCCAACAGAAGGGGGTTCCTTAGTTTAGCACCTTAGAAGACAAGGTTCCTGTTGGCCAGCGGCTGATAATGAAGTCCTTGCAAGGACATAAGTAGCAGGTGGTGGCACCCAAGCCCAACTGCTAGAGTTCTCTAAATTATTTATTAGCTGTGCCTAATAAATTAGAGGTGAATTAAAGCTCTTTGGGCCCAATCGTGGATGTGTTCCTCACTGATGAACGTTAAGTGTCATGCTGCAGAATGAACGCTTCCATCAGGAACCTCTGCCATGTCTTAGTCGCTCGCATGGAGGAATCATCGAGGCCACAGCTGCCTCGGATCCTCTTAGCAAAGAAACTGCCAGTCACTTAATTCAGCTTACCACCTCCTTCCTTCTGCCATGGCCACTAGGTCCAATTCCCACTTCAGACAAGTTAAACCTACCTCTCTCCTGACCATTAGCAAAACTCCGTTGCTTGAGGTTGTACTAGGCACCTTAAATTTTCATAGGAACGCTTGCATTAAAAAAGTTAGCCAACTACCGGGGCTCTCTGGATCAGGGACTCTCTAAGGCTTACTCTGGCCCAGACACACACCAGTACAAAGACGCCGAAGAGTAATTGTGGTTTGTGTACCTTCTCATGCACCTTGGGGTAAGTGCACTTGGCACACGCAGCCTTAAGCCATTGATAAAAATTTACACTTCCCCAGCTGTGGGCATCTTCTCCGTGTATGCTCCCGTCCATGCACACAAATCTGGTAACAGACAAGAACTTTTGCTCATATTTTTTAATGTATCACAATGAGCAGGAAACATACTTGATGAAATATTTTCAAAGGAGTATATTCAATTACCATCTACAATCAACTCAACTATGACAACAAAGTTTTTGTGACAAATTTCTTTTTCGGTTTGAGAGTTCCTTGTGGTTCTGTTAGTCTCCATGTATTTTGGTACAGTTCGAGATCAGCATTGTTACAGTAACAAAAAGCTAACAAGACTACATTATAGAAAAACACCAAGAACATCATTTTTGGTTTCACTTGCTCTATTTTTTTTGTTTTTGTTGTTTTTGTTTGTTTTTTTTGTGTTTTTTTTTGTTGTTGGTCTTTTTTTTTTTTTTTTGTACATTGCAAAGGCTGTTCATATACCTCTTTACCTCAGGGTCACGTTCATTTATGCTTTCTTTCCTCCCCAAACTTGCCCCCTCCCCCCTGAAGAAAGTAAACAAAACAAACTAGTCAAAGCTTTGTTTCACAGTGGGCAGTATCTCAGCGCCAACAAACAACCAACTCAATTTTATGCTTCTATTTAAAATGTTTTAATTTAATTTATTATCTAAAAAAAATATATGTCCATGAACATCAAGTGCACTGGCTTGGGTCACTGCCACTCTCCTGCAACTTCCTGCCATGCCTGATAACTCAGGTTTCATCATGTGCCGCCTTTTTTATTTTATTTTTCAATTGTGTAAAACTTTGGCCACATTCATCTTTTTAAATAGCTTTTAACTAAAAAACCAAACTAAGAAAAACCCAACTTCCTAGATGCAGTGTGTGTGTGTGTGTGTGTGTGTGTGTGTGTGTGTGTGTGTGTGTTTCCTTTCTTAAACTTATGGGAGGGATAGAGGAAGGATGGATGAAATAACTTCTGATTCTGACAGGTATCCGGGTGCCTCATGCCAAATAGTGTCTAGCACCAAGTCACACCATGAAGGAACTGGGCGGTGGGAGTGGGGAGATATTCACGCCAACAACTAAAACAAACCAAAACCCAAAAACCGAAGTGCCAATAGAAGTTAGGAACTAATTTTAAAAGTGAGTTGAGATAGTCTCCTCAGCTACCTGCTCCAGCAGCAGACAGGAGCAGACTCCCCGAGGGAGAGCATCTAAACGGCTGAGCACTGTAGGAAATGCATGCTTTGTCATGCTACAGGATCACAGCCACTGTGGCCGCTAGTCCACAGCTCCGTGACCAGCTCTTGTTTGCCTTCTGATTTTCACCATCAATGACTGCTTTGCTACTTCTGGCTTAGTGCTGAGGATTTCTTCTTTGATGAACATACGTGTGGGTGGCACAGCCATAGAGGAAAGCGGTCAGTATGCAGCCGCTCCAGGTGGAAACCCTCACAGATCTCCTTTGAGGGGCACTGGTGGGCAGTAGCCATTCTACCCAACCACCTTATTGTTGCCAAACACACCCACGGGTCAAGGCATGGCACAGTGAAACACTGACAGTCACTCTGCCTCACAGAGGGAGGATGGTAGTAGCTCAAAATAGAACAAACAAAACCATTGAGGAAGGGCTGGCAGAGTTACAAAAAAACCTTGAGGTTGGGGTGGGGAGGATAGAAATTGCACTATTACCAAGCAATATCGTTTTAAAAAACAGTTTTCGAGAAGACCTAGCAGAATGGCAGGTAAAGCTAGTGTTAAATTGTTAATTCATATCACACAGAGAACCAAAACAAACATTTTTCTATAGATACAGACACAGTAACATACAACAGTTAAATGGCAAAAAATATATATATATATTTCATAGAGTTACAAACAAGATAAAATAATGGAAAACAAAAAACTGTACAACTTTAAAATTTAAAAGTGTTCATCTCAAAACACAGGGAGAAATACAAGAATTCTTGTTAAAAGGAAATAGCTATTTAAAACAGTAAGTGTTTTGCGTATTTGTTTTTGACACCTTATGCTACAACTGGATACTGATAAAAGAGTTACGATGGTTTTCTTTTAGTATTTCTACTTTTAAAAAATTAAAAAGGAATTTGCACTGTGCATCAGCCTAGTTAGAAATATGTACAACAGTTCAGGATCTACTCTTTCTTTAACTAAAAACAAATTCATAAAAATAGTCCCGGCTAAGAAAGAAAGAAAAGAAAGAAAAAAGAAAAATGAAAAGATTTCAGATCTTGGAATGCTCCAGTCTTTTGCAAAGTCAATGAGTGGCTTCAGCACTGGGGAAGAAGCCCAGAAGGTGGCCAACGGAACCTGGATTCACAGTCTTCAAAGTTCCCTTTGAAACATAAGGAAGAGAGTGAGGGAGGAGTTCGCACTTTGGGGGTGAGAGAGATTATGTCTGTTGGTGTTTGGCTATGAAACTGAAACAGCAAAGCATCTATTTGTCTTCAAAACTTATGTTTTAGCAGCACAAAGTTCTCCTTTCAAAGCTCAGACCGTTTTAAGATGAAAATGGGTGTGTGTTGCGTTGCGTTGTGTTACAGGGAAATGGATAGTAACAGAAACACGAGTGCCTGATGCACATGGTTCCTTTTTTGCTCACTGTCACTGCTCTGTTCTTTGTTGGCTGCACTCCGGATCACTCGCCGCTCAGACTGCCTAATACAAGGACAAAACTTTGAAGTAAAAAAAAAAAAAAAAATGTGTCTTTTGGTATCTGGAATTGTCATTAACAGCCGCTTCTCTGCTTGCAGAAGAAGCGCACAATGACCTGGGAACTCTTTTGTGTTACTCTTTCTTTTATTACACTAAGTCTGTTTGTTTAAATCAGAAACAAATTCTCAAGTAACAAGAACCCTTTCCCCTTTTCTGCATCAGCAGCGAAAGGGTGTGTCTTTGGATTGTTTTTTTTTTTTAAAGCATGAAATTTCTTTTTCTGAGAGAGGAAAGAAAAGACACAAACACAAAAACCAAAACCAAATCTCTAGCCAAAAACTTCTTAGAAAGAAAAGCACACAGCCCCAATTACACAAACTGAAACGAATGTTTTAGTTCAAGAAAAGAATATTTGAAGTGTCCACAGATCAAGGAGAGAGAGAGAGAGAGAGAGAGAGAGAGAGAGAGAGAGAGAGAGAGAGAGAGAGAGAGAGAGAGAGAAAGAAAGAGGAGGAGGAGGGGCACAAAGAAAAAGCAAAGGAAGGATAAATAAAAAAAGATAAATGCTCAGGGCTATCAGACACAGGTAACTAGAATTAACTGCCTTTCCAAAGTCTCAGCTCCTCAACCAAAAATAATCTGTGAGGACCCTGGTGACCCCTGGAATCCTCCGAAATGCTTTCTCTAGGTTTATAAAATAATTCTGCAACCACCCTCCGAGACACAAAGGCAGCCACTTTAAGAGGGAGATGAGAGGGTGGGGGTTTGGGGAAGGAGGAGAAGCTTAGGTGAAGCAACAGATTGCAATCTATCCGCTAGGGATGAACAAGACATCAAATGAGGAGCTGTCGCTGGACCACACAAAAGCTAAACGCACGAAGGGTTTAAGTCTACCATACTGCTTCAGCTCATTTCCAATGCAGCAATCTACTCAACACCAAAAATGGTCATACCTACCATAAATACAGAAAGTCAGTTTTTAAAACTCATTTTTTTAAGCTACAAGTCCTCAACACTCTTTGTGTGTGGGTTTTTTTTTTCTGAAGGTGGGAGTGCTTAGCTTTTCCCCTTGAAATTGGCTTCAGCAGAAAAGCTATTCTTTAAAATCCCCAGAAAGCTAAAGCAGTTCACATTGTTTTTCTTGAATACTTTCTGCCCATTTTTAAATTAACAAAACAAAACAAAAAAAATCTTTTCTGGAACAAAAGAAAAAAAAACATAAAACAATGATTCTGAAAACAGAACAAAGTGTGAGCAATTGACCTGAGAATAAAAAGACATTACATTTCTTTTTCTTTTTTTTTTTTTCTTTTAGCAAGCCATTGGTATCTGAGTGCTAAGCTAGCAAGACATTTAAAACTGTAACAAGGCGGAGTGCTTTCCCATACAGCGCGTGCCGGCCTCCTCTGTGCTATCAAGGTGGGGCAGTTCTCAAAAGGGGCAAATATACAAGGGGTTTAAGCTCCAACGACAATAGGCAGGCCCTGCGGACTTCAGTTTCCCAGACCAATAGTACCTTTAAAAGGACACAATGTAACAGGGGTAGGATTTGTGTTTTCTTTTTTTTAATATTAAAAGAAAAAAAAGAGACAAGGATGTAAAATCACCGGCATAGATAGGTATATGGGAAAACAACCCACGCTTTTTCTTTTTTTTTTTCCTTTTTTTTTGTTTTTTGTTTTTTTGTTTTTTTGGTTAGAAGCTTTGGAATTGCAGTTAGTCTATTTTTGAAATTGGTTTGTTATTAATTTTTTTTATTTAAATTCATTTGTAATTGTTCATCTTCAAAGCTTACAATCTGAAGGTGTCCGTTCCTACACTGGTCAGACCACTGTCCTTGGGGCAGCTGGGGTCTTTGGGACCCTCCACCGGGCTCGCCGGTCCGTCGGACTTTTGGCTGAGATCCGTGTCAGACTCCTCCGAATAGTCGTCTGTTGGCATCGAGGGCTGAACCCCTGAGGTGCTGCATGAACTTGAGGTAACCGTTGAAGATGAGGAGAGAGGAGGAAAAGAAGGGGGCTTTGCGGCCGAAGCCCGGGAGCCCACTGGCGGCCAAGACTTCCTGGAGGCGTGGGGGGAAGCGGACAAGGACGGGGCGGCCGACGGGGGAGGGGGGCTGTCGTTTGAGTGAGCGGCAGACTGCGAGGTAGATGCGGTGCTAGGATCGGGGAAGCAGGCAGAGTGAGGTAATAAACTAGGGTGCTCTTTGGCGTTTCTTGCTGCTCTCGTGATTGTTCTGTGTTTGTGCAAGGCCGACTCGAGATGCTGACTCAGCGCTTCCTCCCCGCAGAGCGCGCTCTCGCACGCCAGGCAGTGGTATGAGCCGCCGCCGCCACCGCCACCGCCACCACTGCCGGTGGGGACATGAAGCACCATCTCTTGCAGGTTCACCACAGACTGGCCGAAGAAGCAGAGGGACTTCAGGTGGCTCCTAGCCGCCTCCTCATCGCCGAAGCCCGCCTGGCACTTGCGGCAGACCAACTTGTACTGCACCTTTGGAACAATGAAGGGGTCACAGAGGGAGTCCGCACTTTTGCTTTCTGCTTCTGGCTCTTCGGGGGGTTTCGGTAGGAGGGGGGACACCTCATGGGAGACGTTTTTCTGCTCTTCTGGTTTGGGGGATTCTTTGGCAGGGTCTTTGTCTGGGGAAGCAGCCCCCTGGGGGACTGGGGTTTGGCTTGCTTTGGGCTGCTGCTGCTGCTGCTGTTGCTGCTGCTGCACTTTTTGTTGTTGTTGTTGCTGCTGCTGCTGCTGCTGCTGCTGTAGTTGTCGCTGCTGCTGCTGTTGCTGCTGCTGAATTGCCTCCTGCAGACTCTGCTGGTATTGCTGGTACTGCTGCAGTAGTGAGCCTGGAGACAACCCCATAAGGGCCTGCGACAGGGCAGGGCTGTAGGGGAACAGGCCTTCCATGCCATACATAGGTTGCAGGTACCCGCTCTGCAGGGCGCCAGGGATCTGGGGGGTATAATAAGGAGAAAAGCCTGGTACGAAGTAAGGAAGGAACTGGCTCGTGAGCAATGCTGTGGGGTCTGAAGTCAAGGCCGCCTGCAGGGCCTGCAGCTGCGCAGGGTCCACCGCATACTCCATGGCGGGCAGTGGGGCTGAGATGGTAGCTGTAGCCGCTGTAGGGGCCTCTCCTTTCTCCTTCTTGAGGGCAGGCAGGGGTTCCCCCTTCCCTTTGTGTGCCTTTTCCTTCTCTTTTCCTTTCTCACCGTCTTTGTCCTTGCGTTGCTGTTGCAGGGGAAGCTGTGGCGTGGGTATCGGCTGGGCTGCTGGCGGCAGAGGAGGTTGCTGCACCTGTGGCTGCGGCTGCTGGGGTTGTGGGGGTTGCTGAGGGGCCATTGCCATGGTGGCTTGTGCTGGGGTCGGGGAGCTCAGCGAAGCTGAGGACGGTTTATTTGGTAATCCAGATGTGGGGAGGCCAGGGGAAGGAACTGTTGTGCTGGGCAGACCCATCAAGTTCGGTTTAGGAGACGTTAAAGCTAAAAGGAATGGAGACAGAAAGAAAAGTCACGGATCAGTCACTTTTGAGTGGTGAGTCACACATTCAAAGGTGCTGTACTTGTGCCTTTGGCACGGTCACCGATGTTCAAACCTGAAGGGTCCTCTCAAAGCCAGTGCTGCCAACAGGTGTACCCTGCCATGCTCAGGGTTAGTTGCCCAAGCATGTTAACCAAGACACAGACCTGGGTCAGCTTCTGGACTTTCCCACTCTCAATATCAACACTTACTAGCTTACCTTTTCCTTGCCATGTACTTCCAGATACCATTCAATTTGTCCAGTACAAATTAGCCTGGAGGCCCCCAAACTAGCTTCTAGCAACTGGGGACTCATGTAATCCAAAAGCCATCATCAAGGTGCCGCAGAGAAAAAAAGCCAAAGCAGGGCTCCAGCAGGGCCCCGGGGCCACACGAACAAACACCACACTTTCTGCACATGTCCTCATCCTGCGCCATGGCAGTTGAGTGGATGCCTTAGGAGGGCAGACAAAAGATGAATGAGAAACAATTCCTCAGGAAAAATTGTTCCAGCGCCTTGGTTCAGTATGTCTGTGGAGCAAGACATACCACTTGCTCTTGCCTCTGTGTAAACAGTACATAACAGGGCCAGCAGGGTTGCAGACACTCGGAGTGATACCCCCAGTTCCCAAGGGACGCCAGCCCATCCTACCTGGTGCTCAGTCTTTGCTTACTCGTGATCATGGAACGGTAACACTGGGGCCACCCAAAGTATGGTCCTTCCTATCTTTGATCTTGCTCAACCCCAATCTGTCACTACGTACAGAAACATTACCCACGCCAGGACCTAGGAGCCTAGGGGCTTCACAGCTGTCCCCTGCATGAAGACTGCGTCCCAGAGTGATGGGACAGAGTATGGCCGCGGATGGTGCGCCAACCATCAGAGGTGATGAGAGAGGGTGTGCCGGAAAAAGAGGGCAGAGTTCACTGGACAATGTATAATGTTGAGAAGAGGCAGGCGGTAGAGAACACAGACAACAGACCTTGGAACACCTCCACATTTACCACAGCTGAAAAACTAGACGGTGTATCACAGAACACATCACTGCTGCTCAGTATTGGAGCAGGACTGCCTTCTCCCAGAAAGCTGAGGCAGAAGTTGCAAAACACAACACTGTCTTCATGGGGGTGGGGGGGGGCACTCTGAAGCCCAGACTTGGACGAAGACTGTTCATTTCCAACCTGAATGATACAGTGTATCAAAACCTCCATATTACAGAAGTGAAGAACAAGGTTGCTTCTTGTTGCTTATCCCAAGGGAGCCAAAGCTTCCCTCAGTACAACCACTTAGGGCAACTCCGACTTCCTCAATGTACACTGGGGACAGGGACGGAAGCTAGGTGAGAAGATGCGACTGTCGACTGAGAAAAGTTCAAGGCTTGTTGGCTGAGCTGGTACAAGTGAGGCAGAATGGGGGTTATAAACGCTGAGCTTAGGGCATGGATTTCTGTGTGCCAGTAGGCAGTGGGCCTGTTCCAGGTTTGAGGTCTGGGACCAGAGCCAATAGGAATGTCTGTGGATTGGCCCACAGCCACGGCTTCCCGCTTTCAAGAGAAAGAAAGGTTCAGGTCAGAAGGCCTTATGCGTGTTCAACTGATGGACTACCAAGAGATCCACACTTTAAGGAGCACTCACTGAAGCCCCGCTGTTTATCAGACTCTGCACTGGCTGGACTCACACTCTACTGCCGTTGACGTCGGTTTTCTGATCTGTAAGATCAGAACTGGGCCAGGTACTTCATCCCCCTGAAACTCAGTCACTGTGGAGTCGGACTGACCTTGTGTGGATGGCAGCTGACACACATCAGACGTGTGACCTTTGGTACCCTAGGAGATTCCTTAGAACCTCAGCCTTCTATAGTAGAAGATGGGCAGGGGCTGCATGAATGGCCACACGGAAAGACCTTAGCATCAGGCCTGGCATGCGGTAACTGCTTGGCGAACCCAAGATCCTTCCCTCCCATGCCAGGTCCAGTGTTTGGCGAGCTGTAGTGGCTGAGGTGCTGGTAGCTGGGGGACATCTGGCTGCCCTGAGGAGGAACACAGCTTTGTTTCTCCAGTTCCCTCTACGTGGTCAGAACCTAGGCAGCAGGCACACCTGCTGACTGACTGGCTCATGCTGGGCGCTGTGGAAGAGCACTTAGCACTGGGAGCCCAGAGGCCTGGGTGGGTGGGAGTTCTGCCCCCTCCCCGGGGGAGGGGGCTTGCTGAATGGGCTTGTCCTCTCTGGGCCTCAGATTTCCCATTTGTAAGACAAGGGCACACATCAGACATTCTAAGGCTACCTTAAACCTTTTGTTATCATTTGTGCCTGTCGGGAGGTGTTTGTTTGCTATGGTGGGTACGTGAAGGCCAAAGGTCATCTTTTGGGAATGAGTTCCCGCCTTCTGCCCTGTCGAGGTGGGGTCTCTTTTATGTCTGCCCAGTTCTTTCCAGGTTAGGTAGCCCATATGCTTCTAGGTGAATCTCCTGTTTCCACTTCTCATCTGGACCTTGGGATTCCAGATGTGTGCCAATGCATCGAACTGTGTGTGTGTGTGTGTGTGTGTGTGTGTGTGTGTGTGCGCACACACACACACACACACACACACACACACACACATTCTTATGATCAAAATCATGCCATCAGGTTTGCACGGCAAGTGCTTTTACCCAATGAGCCATCTTGCTGGTCCCGATTCTCTTATTTCCATGCCATTATATCATTATATGCTGGGTCTTCCTGCCAGTGCCCTAGGCTGCAAGGATCATTCAAATGTCTGACCACTTGCTGCAGTTTGCTTCCTGGTTTAGTTGTTGCTGGCTTCAACGTCAGCCTGTGCGACTCTTTATGCAAATGCCTTTGTTTTAATGCTTTCTTTTCTCGTTCCCTTTGGTAAGAAACCGAGAGCAGGAATGCGCAGCTTATCCTCTGGTTAACTGAGCTAGGACAGCTCTAGGGAAGCTGACTGAAGCCTCGAGCTTCGGGAAGACAAGGCGGCCTTGTGGGGGTCTAGTGTGTGGGCTGGTTAGCATAGATCTTTGCAGAGGGGACCCGCTAGCCTGGGCCTAATCCTCGCCGGACGCTGGAGGAGAAGGTCCAGTTTCAGAGGGCTGCGAAGGCGGGCGAAGACAGATGAGGGGGAACAAGAAAGGAACGTCTGTTGAAAGAACCGCAAAAGTCCCCATCCTTAAGAGTCCATATAAGCAGCAAACGTGTGTGCTGCCAGGCGAGCGAGTGTGAGGGAACGGGAGAATGTGGGAGCGGCCGAGGAGCCCTGGAGCACCCAGTAGTCACCTGTCTGAGAGATTAATGCTGTTCTCAACAGAGGAGAATCAGTGGAGGAAGCACCCAGCACCAAGAGCGGCTTCCTGCCCTCGAAAGGCGTGTGGGACTACACGCATGAGGTCTCTCCAGGCAGCTGCTACCAGGGCCAATACAGTCTCAGCCAGGCAATTCCCTGGTCTCCTATTTATAACAATTACCTACGTGGGATCATACGACCGCAAGGTTGGAAATTCCCTGGAAATTAGCATGTTAGATGTTTCTTAGCAACGGACACCCCGAGAGTGATGTCAGAGGACATCCTCCCAAGTGGGCACTTCCACTGCAGCACAGGAGAGTCCAAAGAGTCCAAGTACCCACTGGCACTGGGGGGATACATGGCTGGATGGCAACTGCAACAGGACCTGCCACTGTGTTGCCTTCAGCGGACTAGAGAGGCAAGCCTTGCCCACCACCCAGAGTGTTGGTAACCTCATTACGAAACGGAGCGCCTGCCCCCCGGACTCTGAAAACAATCACCTGCAGCAGGACCCACCTGTGTTGGATGGAGTAAAGCCCGGCAAAGAGGGGCTGTTGAGGCCGGGGAGCAACACGGGAGGAATGCCCTGGAGCGCTGGATACGTGGTAGGAAGGTTAAGAGCCTGGAGAGGGGCGTTGTCAAACATCCCTTGCTGCTGAGCTGCCAGTCCAAGGACTTCATTCGCCTTTTTAATCCGGTCCAGCTCTTGCTGAGCCATCAACTGACGTACGGTGGCTGGGTCAAAGTATTCTTTCTCCTTGTCCAGCTGGCTCCCGATGGTGTCCTTAACTTTGGAGATGTGCTGTTGGGAAAAGATATGGTCGCGGACAGACAGCCTGGCGCTGTACTTGATGCCACACAAAGTGCACTCTGTTTTGGGTCCCTCGTAACTCGTTTGGTTGATACCGAAATGCTTGGCCATGCTTAACTTGGACTTCTTCTCTTTCGCCCGGGCATTCTGGAACCAGACCTGAACAACTCTCTTTGGCAGTCCAATGTCATTGCCCAGGACCTCGCACTCTAGCATGGTGGGTGTCCTGTAGTCATTGAAGCATGACTTGAGGACCTTCAGCTGCAGATTGGTCATCTGAGTGCGAAAACGTTTCTGCCCGGGTCGATCCCCGCCGTCGCCAGATTTACCTGCAGACCCGCTTGCCCCGGGGCTTGGGGAGCAGGGGTCTGCGAGGCTCGAGGTTTCGCTATAGTCCACGGTACCTTCATTGTCATACTCCTTGCTATAGAAGCTCGGGGCCGGGCTGACCAGGCCAGAGGACAGTCGGTCTTCGTACTCGGACATGGCCATCATGGCCGCCTTGGTCAAGCCCTCGCTGGGCGCAGAAGATTTGGCTTCGGTCGCTATGCCCGACGCGCTGTCGTTATCGGCGTTGCCCTCGTCCCCCGTCGTGGTGTCTGTGATCGCAGTATTGACAGAAGAGCAGTCGTCATTGTCCAGCTTCGTCTGGTCGAAGTTCAGATTGACCGAGGCCATGGAGGGGCTTTCAAAGTCTTCGATCCCTTCCACCTTGATGGAGGAAGGACTGAGAAGAGTCCTGGGGGACAGCTCCATGGTTTTGCTCACGGGCGAGAGGGGCACACCCTGACCATCGCTACTGCTCGGGGGGAGGTGGGAAAAGCTAGTTCCATCAAAAATATCTCCCTTCATCTGGAGTCCCCCGTCACAGTCTAACAGCATGGCGGACAGGGTCAGGTTGTAGCCAGCTCTCTTGGCTTCGTGCCAGTGCCGGGACCGGATATGGGCCTCGAGGGCAGTCTTGGCCTTGAAGAGTGCTCGGCAAAATGGGCATCTCCTGTGGGCCTGTGCTGGGCCCACAGCCCGGAACTGACCTTTCCGTTCCCGAGCTCGGGTGTTCTGAAACCACACCTGGACCACGCGCTTCTTCAAGCCCACCTCGTGCGCGATGTGATCCAGCATCTTTCGAGTGGGGTTGGAGTCCAGCAGGTACTTCTGGTAGAGAATCTCCAGCTGTTCCGGCGTAATGGTTGTCCTCAGACGCTTGTCTCTCTGAGGCTCCTCTCCGCCCGTCCCGCTGTCGTTCTCACCGGGGCTCGCGCTGGCTTTCTCCTCCAGCTTCCTCTTGAGAGTGTTCATCGTGGAGGTCGGCGTGGAAGGAGACGTGGCTGAGCTGGCGGGGATCTGAGGTATGGCCCCCGAGAGCAGCTGGCTGGCCAGGAGGGGGTTACTGGGGTCAAACAGCATGAAAGGCATATCCAGCGACCTGTCCAAAAACTGCGGGTGGATGAACTGGTTCTGGGCGCTCAGAAAGTGAAGCTGCTGATGCTCCTGCCAGTGCTCGAAGGATGGGAATGCCAGCTTGCACTGGTCACACTGGTAGGGGATGAGCTGAGGAGGTAGGTTTGCCAGCTGCTGAGGAGTTGATGTGTGGAGGGGCTTGAGGGGCAGATGGGAGAGCTGAGAGGGGCTGGGGCTGGACTGGGGGAGGGGGCACTGCGGAGGGGGTGCTTGTGGAGGCGGCTGCGGTAAGGAGGGGGCAGCCAGCTGTGGGAGCTTGGGCTGAGGTGCGTTAGTCTTTTGCTCCGGCTGCTCTTGCTGCTGCACCTCTGGCTTTGGCTGTCCTTGCTTCTCTTGGGTTTGGTTTGGCTGTGCGCTGGGAGGGTCGGCCTGCTTTGGCTTCTCGTCGCTGGCCTCTGCTTTCGGATTGAAGGTGGTCAGGTCATCCGTCTCCGCGGTGAGCTGCAAGAACGCAGAGGGAGCTGTGCCCGCCGATGGTGCTGGGGTGCTGTACGCCTGGGAGGGCATAGGGGTGCTGCAAGAGGAGCTGGTAGGGGTGAGGATCTCCATGGCGTCCATGGAGTCCTCATTTTGGCTGTCATCCTGCCCCTCTTCATCCTCATCCTTGTAACACAGCTTCTTTTGGTGCTTGATGAGATCGAAGATGCGCTGAAACACGAGGCTACACTTTTTGCACTGGTAATTCAGGTTGCTCGTTCGAATGTATCGATCGTTCGTAAGCTCGCGCCGCTCCCCATCTTTGCCCTCTCCCTGGTTCTCGTAATTCTTCCTGGCTTTCTGCCGGGCGTTCTGAAACCACACCACTATGACACGGGTGGGGAGGTTCAACAAATTCGAGAGCTGCTCAAACTCATCGTCCTTCGGGTAAGCGTTGGCATCAAAGAAGTCCTGAAGGACTCTGAGCTGGTAGTCGGTAAACCTGGTTCGCGACGACCGCTTGCTTCCCCAGTACTCCTGCTTCTGGGGTTCCGGCGACGGGGGCCGGGAGTCGATCTTGAGTTCCTCCAGACTGGTGATGGGTGGGTTGCTGAAGTTATACGGGGAGTCCTTGTTGCGCTGCCGCTCCTTAAACAGAGTGTTTCTGAACCAGTGCTTGATCACTTTCTGGGGCAAGCCGGACTTGTCCGCCATCTCTTTTATCTGCTCCTCACTGGGGGAGTTGTTAATATCGAAATACTGCCTCAGCACTCGGAGCTGGTCGTCGGTGATCCTGGTGCGCGGCCTCTTGCTCTGCTGCGGGAGCAGGGTTGGATTGAGTTGATGCTGGTACAGCTGGGCCAGATCGGCGGGCAAAGGCTCCACAGGGCCAAGCTGAGGGGGCAGCTGAGCTGGCAGAGTCTGCAGCGGCACCGTCTGCATCATCAGCGGGGAGAAGATGGGCAGCTCCATCGGCATGGAGAGCTGGGTAAGAGGCACAGAGGGCTGGGCCGGGGCGATGGTGGGTGAGGTGATGGGTGGAGCAGATGCCGGGATGGCTGGCGTAGAAGCTGGCTGGGGGGGCGCCACAGGAAGCGGGGGCGGAGGAGGGGGCGGGGGAGGGGGGCGGCGGCTCTGGGGTCTGCGGCCTCAGCGGGTACAGTTTGTCATAGTGCTCTCGGTATTGCTTGGCAAACCTCTCCAGCTGTTTGAAGGGAAAATAGTTCTGATGCACGTGTTCCTGATGGCTCTTTAGAATCAAGATGTTGGAAAAGAGCTTGCCGCAGGAGTCACACTCAAGCTTCTCCGGGTTCTCGCCCTGCTCCGTCTTTCCATTCTTCTTCTGTACCTTCTGCTTGTTCTCATTGTACTGAATGACCAGCTCAAAGCCAAAGTTCTCCAGCAAGGCCTTAGTAGCATTCCCTCTGGCATCCGAAGCGATGCGCGGAGGAAGCATAGACGCCTCAGAACCACCCCCTGGTGCCAACTCTTTCTTCTCTTTGGCCTTCAGGGCATCTGGCAGTGATTCCTTTGGTCCCGTGTTACCCTCCACCCCCTCCGGCCCCTCCCTCTCTCGCTGGCTTTCTTTTTCCTTTTCTTTGATGGCCAGTTTGGGTTTCTTTTCGGGGTGCTGGCTTGGCTGGAGGAGGGCTGAATGACTCTGGGAAAGAGAGACTTGATTCTGCTGTTGCTGCTGCTGCTGCTGCTGCTGCAGAATCTGTTGGTGGCTCTGCTGTGGGATCTGGACCTGAGCCTTCAGATCTTCCAACAGGCCCGGGCCTGACCCTGTCAGTGTCAGAGCCCCGCTGGTCACAGGCAAGCTCACGTCCGGATTGAGCTGGAACTCTGCGCTTGGGATATAGAAAGGGAAGAGCAGATGCTGCTGCTGCTGCAGCTGGAGCAATGTCTCCGTGGTCATGGGAAAGTGAGGAAGCAGAGTGGGGTTAAACAGCTGAGACTGAATCAGGGCAGCCTGCTGCTGCAACTCCTGCTGCAAGTGAGCCTGCACTTGAGCCTGGGCCTGGGCCAGTGTCTGTGCTTGCTGCTGTTGCTGCTGCTGCTGTTGCTGCTGCTGCTGCCTAGAAGCAATCATATCCGCTAACTTCTTCCGGTTGGCCTCCTTGGGCTCCGCAGGGGAAGTGATGTTGGCACTGATGGGATTCCCCAGAGGCGGCAGCCCCACACTCTCAGTGGGCACCTGGCTCAGCAGGTTGGAGCTTGGCGTCATGCCAGCACTGCTTGGATTGGCTGTGGTAAAGGTGTTAGCACTGCTGGTGCCCACAGGACTTGGCGTGGAGGAGCTAAGGGGCACGCCGCCACTGGTCCCAGTCCCGTTGCTGCTGCTGCTGCTGCTGCTGCTGCCACTCGCCGCTTCCAGCTTGGCTGCTCGGGCCTTGGTTTGGTGCAGCACAGACCTCATGTGGATCTCCAGCGTGGAACTCTGGCTATACGCCACATTGCAAGTGTTACACTTAAACGGTTTGTTGTCCGGGCTGCTGGTGGGCTCTGGCTGGCCAGTTGCCGATTCTTGTAGGGCCCTCTTTAGCTTATGCAGGTGGGAGACGGAATTGTAGTGCACCAGCAGGATATTCTTCTGAGTGAAAGACTCCTTACAGACAGTACACTTGTAAGGGCGGGAAGGGTCTAGGAACTTCTCCATGGTAAAGTTGGGGCCTTTTCGGAAAGGTAAAGCTCTCTTTGGCTCTGAACCTGAGTCTTCCTGCACTGACCCGGAATCGCTGCCCGTTGGACTCTGCTTACCCTCCAGGTCGCTCTCTTCCTCCTTGTCTTCTTCAACAATAATGGTGTGGTCTTCAGCCAGGGTGGGGTCTCCCATTGCCAAGAGGTCCCCGTTGGCTAGAAGCCCGCCATACAGCTGCTGGATGTCAGCCTCACTCAGCTCCAGGTGACTTGTCTCGAGGTGTTTCTTCAGGGCCTGGAAAGTCCGGAAACTGCGCTGGCAAAGGCAGCACATGGTGGCAGCCCTGATCACGTGGTACTGAGAGTGGAGCTGCAGCTTCTCGATGGTCTTGAAAGCCAGGCTGCACTGGTTGCAGCGGTACTTGTACACGTGGCGATCCGATACAGGCAGCTGGGGCCTCTTGGCGTGCACCTCGTTGAAGTGGGTCTGGAGGGCGGCGGAGGTCTTGAAGACCTGGTTGCACCCCTTCTTCCAGCAGAGGAAGCCCGTGTCTTCTCTCGCACCACCGGCGTCGGTAGAGGAGGGTTTCAGATCTCCACTGTGTTCTGTGCTTGCAGACGGCAGGATGGTCTTTCCCAGATCCTCTGAGGTTTCTGAAGGAAAATAAAAAACAGACATGTCAAGCCCCAAAAGAAAGAAGGCTTTGTTCCCAGGGTGGCACTCAGGGCCATTCATCTAGCCAGGCTTTATGAATACAGGAAACACCTGACCAGGTGCCAGCATCTCTCCACAGGGCCAGATTCTAGAGTGCGCTCATAAACAAGGCACATGCACGAGCAGAGATGAACAGGATATGAATAGGTTGAGTTCATACCATGCCTGAGTCATATCACGGACCTTCTAAATAGTATTTAATTGACTCAGAAGCCTCAGTTTCCCAAAAGGCAGTTTGAAGGTTACTGTGATCTTAACGGCACCCTTTATGGTCACTGGTTGTTGTTAAAAAAATTTAGCACATTAGATCTGCTGTCACCTACACTAGTGCTGTCCTAAGTTGTGAGGAAGCTAACACATTTTAGGGTCTCTTAAGGGCATTGAGTTTCATGTTTAACGTGACTCTTCTTTTTTTTCTTTGCATCGCTGTTTCTTGAACCCAGCTCCTTGCTACTGCGAGCAGGTAAGTATTAACGTGACTTTAGAATGGCAGCTCTATTCGGTAAGCAGTAAGGATTCCCAATGACTAAAACACATTACATCTTTCCCCCCTTAAACAATGAGATCATCATATCCATAAGCGCTCTGGCTCTTCCCAGCTCATCTGTCCACTTTTAACAGGGACACATCACAAGAACGAAGGCCAGGCCCCTGCAATGTCGGCCTTAGATGTCCTTGAGAGTGTGTTCAAGACTTTGGAGAGCTTCGTGGAGACCTAAGAACCACTCTGTGGCCATGACAACTGCAGGAGACACGTCGTGGCTACGGTCCTTCCAAATGCTGTTTACAAAAAGGCAATTCCAGAAGACTGCAAGAATGCTACGCAAAGGTAGCAAGAAAGACAACAAAGGGATTTTAAGATCTTTGAAGGTCTCTAGAGACTTGGTCCTTAACTGAGCACTTCGAGGGGGACATACGTCCCACATCAGTATCCCACCAGATCTCAGGCAGTCCTTCATCCTTAAACCATGTGAACAAATTGTCTACAGGACACATGCTAACACCTAAAGTGTACAGTTTTTGGTGATGGAGCCCCTCAGTCCCGCTCACCCAGAATCTATTATAAACAATCCCTACTCCCTTGCCCCATAAAAAATTTGGCCCCAGAATTCATCTTGCTTCAGCCTGCAGGAGTAAAGATGAACGACGCTAACCAGGTGGCTTTCCCGCCTCTTCCAAAGTGGAATTCCCGTCTCGGTCTGGAACAGCTGCAGGGAGGAACATGCTGCTGGGCATCACCATCTCGGGAGTGGTCACCTGAGGAGGGAGAAGCAGAGAAACAAGAGGAGTCAGATCGCAGAGGGAATGGACACAAAATACGAAAGGTTTAAAAATTATTTAATAAGCAAAATTAGCCTTCACCAGTGTTAAGCTGGAGGTGTCACTTTTCATAGCTCAGTGAAGATTCATGTTTATTAGACAGAGTTCCCATCAGTCAAAAGTGTTTCTACGGTTACATTCTGGACATAATTAGCAGTGCACACTTGAAGAATAATCTTATTATTAATATTTTTCTTTTATGCAGAATTTTGACTTTGATCACTGACAATGTTTTGTCATGGGCTGTGAAACTTCTTGTGCAACCAATTAGGTAGATAAGTTGAAAGGCCCACCTTAAGCTGCTGAAAACATAATAAGGGCCCTAATTAAATCATACCTAGGAAAGTACATGGTAATCTTGAAGCAGGGAGCATTGTAGCACTGTTTTCAAATGTATTCAGGCAAGGAGAGGAGGGGAGTCGGAGCAAAGGAAAGGGTAAGGAGAGAGGAGAACAAAGGAGAAAGCGAGGACATGCAGACACACTGGCAGATCTTCCAGGAAACACAGCAACCCTTTACAAGCCAAGAGCGCGCGCAAACAAGCATTCTCTGTAACTCACTGCAGTCAGAATTTCACCCAGAGCCTTTGTGCCTGAGGCCCACAGCATCAGAGGGAACCTGTACCCAGGATCCCAGCCATCCAGCTAATTCCGCACAGCCTTCTACAACAGGGCACCCTCCCTGACCTTGAGACTGGGCTGTTAGCCCCTAATGGAGCATTTCCATAATTAGCCCTGATCTAAGTAGCTACATTTTAGGTCAGATCCTCGGACTTTTTTTCTCTGCCTCCCTGCTGTGTGGCCAGAAGCCAGTCCCAACAACTTATCACAGGCCTTCGGTACCCAGGGAAAGGAATAAGGGCTCTCCATCTGAAAAGCAACAATCTCGCTAAGTTGCACACGCAACCCACCAGAGGCCACATCCTCAAAAAAAAAAAAAAATCAAATGATTCTCCCTTTCCCAGTAACGACCCATGCCCATAGCTCAGTCTGAGGTGGGACCTGTAGATCACCTACCTCATCGGGGAGGGGACGTGTGAAGTGAGGACATGGATGGGGTGCTGGAGGACCAAAAGGGAGAGTAGAAATGATCATATCTCATTGTATACATGTGTGACATTCTCAAGACTAAAAGGGGGAAAAATAACAGCATTCTCTCTTTGCCTGTCACGAGGCAGGAAAATCCAGCAGCAATAACAATTCCAAATGAATTAGAAACTGTCTTTAACTTGACAACTGGTGGAGAAGTAACATGGTAACGGGCCCCACCTGGAGGCCCTGCTGTACCAATCAGACAAAGCTTTGCTGCAAGAATAATTTCACTTAAGAGTTTTGATTAAAATTAATATTTAAAAGATGTTTTAATGACTGTAAGATCCCAGCCTTTCTCAAATAGCGACTGGCATGTTCTCTAGTGTCAACAAGTAGAGGGAACCCAAACAACTGTGGCCATTAACCAAAGAGAGGTCACATTTAGGTGTGTGACAGTTTTCTTTGGTCCCTTAAGCAACAGGTGAACCAGAGAAGGAAGGGTCCTGAGAAGCCCGGTGCTAGGAAGAGCAGGTGTACGGCAGGTGAATGGGAGGGGCATGGGCCCACCCCAAGACAGCTGCGCTGCACACACAGCCTGCGGCACCTGCTTAGAGCGCGCTGCTGCTGCTGCTGCTGCTGCTGCGCGGTTCAGGGTGGAGTGGAGACTGCCAAACTCATTCCGTCTATTTTCTTTTTAATAGAAAGCATTTCTGACCAGTGTGGTCGGGGAGTCCAGCGGGAATCCAAGGAGTGAAAGGTCACCGATTAATTTATAGTCTTCAGCCAAGGGGGAACACGAGGTGGGGGGTCAGAGGGGGAGAGAGGGAAGGGGAAAAAGAGCCACCACCACCACCTTTTTTCTCAGTTGTAGCTGCAGGATCAGTCCTTTTTGGGGATCTTTAGGAATTATGAAAAATGAATCATGAGAAATAAAAAAAAAGTCCTACAGAGTAAAAAAGAATAAAATTATCTAACACCTCAGCTGCACATCATTATAGAAAACCGTGGGCTTTTTATAGGCATTACAGTAAGGCAGACAACCCCTCTCACAGACTCAGTACGACGGATCAGTAATTGTTTTCATACACTTTAATTAGAAAAACTCAGATGGCTATGAATAATAATGGAAAAGAGAGACTTTTGCACTTGAAAGGTTGAAGTCAATCAAGTGTGAATGACGGCAAAAAAAAAGAGGGGGAAAAAAAAGACACCAATTCATCAGCCCTCTGTTGTCTCGCTGCGACTTTAATCATAATTCCTGATTGGGATTCAAGAAGGCAGTAAGCAGCGGTTCTTTGTCTGCCTTCACCTTCCATCAATTAACTCTCCCCGAAATATAATCATCAACCTCACGTGCTCCTTCGCATCTTAATCTGGCCTCCAAACCTGGAACTCCTGCCCCATGTGTGTTTAAGGAATGACTTTTATCTCCATGCCTTGTCTCATCTGCTCGATGCCTAACCTGTCCTGGGGAGGCGGGGAGGCAGCATGTAAAATTTAATAGGCAAGGAATCCCCAGGAGGCAAAGAGGAAGATCCCTGAAGGGAACTAAGGGTCTGTGTGTGCACACGCATCTGAACCAAGGTTGCTGAGGAAGCTGCTGCGCTGTGTAGACTACCCGTGGGCCCCCATCAGTTCCCAAACGTTAGGATTTCCAGGCCTGTGTCTCTTCCTCTTCCTCCTCTCAGTTTCCGGGGCTTTGCATCCCTCAGTGGTCACCATGGCCGCCAATGTTTTCCAATATTTGGCTCCTGGACCGCGTGGAAGGTTCAGAAGGTCACAGCCACAGTCCCTGTGGGCCTAGTACCTCAGTCCCTCAACTATGCTGAGTGAAGACCTGGGAAGACTTTCTCTCCCAGCGGGTGCATCAAAGCACAGTGTGCACAGCGGGCCAAACCTGGCCATGGCCCAAGTGCAGCAGCCATTCTACACATGGCCAGACCTCTGAGACCCTCCAATAACTGGACCCCACCACCGACTTTTCTGCAGGCCACACATAAATACACCTCGTCTTGCTCTCTGCCACCCCTTCTCCTCCTCAAGTGCTTGCCCTCCAGACCCACCCACACCTCTGAATACGGCCAGTACAACAATCAGCTCCGACACCTAGGCACATAGGACTGATATTTTTTTTTCTGATGACCATTTTGCGGCAGTTTGAATGATAAAAGTCTCCTGTAGGCAGACATATTTGAACAGTTGGTCTCTAGTTATTGGTGCTGTTTGGAGTCCGAGAAGGTGCAGCCTTGCTGGGAGAAGTAGATCACTAGGGGTGGACTTAGAGGATTTATTGCTTTACCCCACTTCCTGTTCTCTCTTCCCTACTCCCCCCCCCACCATGTTTGTGGTTGAGATGTGACCCCTCAGCTTCCCGTGCTTGCTGCCAGGATGGAGCCATAGTTGGAATAAACTCTCCCTCCCATAAACTGCTCTTGGTTGTGGTATTGTAGCACAGCACCAGGAACTATGATACCCGTTTATGTAGAAATACCAAACACATTAAGTCACATCTCTTGGCCAGGAATATTTAGATAGACTCAACATTAAGATAGAGTTCTTCCGGTTAGGAAAAAAAAAAAGATTGCTCCCCAAAAGATTGGCTTGGGCCATGGCCCTCTGCTCTCTTCCCATCTTCTCTGAGACAAATTAAGTATATTCCAGAATATGCTGAGGTGAAGGGAATGCTGGGAGAAACCACTGGCTGAGAAGGAGGTACTGAAAATATGGAAACAGAGGCTTTAAAAATCTTCCTAACAAGTGAACAGGCATTATGGCTGGAAAGAGAAACGGGGCGTCCGACTCCAAGGCTAAAATCCAATCCTCCCTCACACGTGACAACAGAACCCAAAGGGTGTCGCATCAAGTCAAGAAGCAATTCCAAGGCATCTCGCCAGCCACCGGGCAGAATCTCTGCTTCTGCTGGCGAGATGCAGTGGCAAGACAGGGTTCCTGCTCCCAAGAAGCACACCACCCAGAGTCGCCTGGGAGAGAAACCTCAACCTCTCAGGATGTCCAGTGAAAATGGCAGCCTCCAAGACAGACATTTGTGAACACAGAATACCTCACACAATCTCAAGGAATCGAAGGTTCCCTAATGGGAAAATCTATGGACTCAGGTGAATCTCCCTTGGCCAACTAGAAATGGAGACATGGGTTCATGAATGTACCTACGTCTAATCTCTTCCTAGTTCAGTATTTTGGATTGTAAATAAATCCCTTTCAAGATTCTGTGTGGTGAGTGGACCTCAAAGAACCAAGGATGCATCCTGTATACCCAGGGTCTTAGTAGTTCTGGTCCCCACCATGGTTTGAAGGGATTGCTGCTGTTTGTCGTTTCTTTGGGAAAACTGCAGTCAGACAGATTCACCAGCCTGCAGGTCATGGGTGTTGAAAGTCTACATTCAACACCATGTTTAGCTCAGGTTACACTTTACTAGCTCTCCATGGTAGTAAGAAATCCTTCAATCTGTTAAGGCTTGATGTGAGATTCCCCTCTGTATGCTGTGAATACCACTGGTTAATAAAGAAACTGTCTTGGCCCTTCACAGGGCAGAATAGTGGTAGGCAGGGAAAACTAAACTGAATCCTGGGAGAAAGGAGGCGGAGTCAGAGAGAAGCCATGTAGCTCCGCCAGAGACAGATACCCGAACTTTACCTGGTCAGCCACAGCCTTGTGGTGATACACAGATTAATAGAAATGGGTTAGATTAATAAGTAAGAGCTAGCCAATAAGAAGCTAGAGCTAACAGGCCAAGCAATGTTTTAAATAATAAAGCTTCTGTGTGATTGTTTTGGGTCTGAGCGGCCGGGCAGCCGGGAAACAAACAAGCAGCCTCTTTACAACAAAGACTACCTCGAGATGAGGCAGCCTAGGTTAGATCAATACAATCAACACCTTCCATACGCTGAACATAGAGCTATCGTCTCAGGAACCCTGAGGAACCTGGTGTCAGTCTTCACTGAGCAAGCATCCTCTGAAAGGCTAACTACCTAGCGAGCATCCTCTGAAAGGCTAACTACCCAGAGAGCATCCTCTGAAAGGCTAACTACCCAGAGAGCATCCTCTGAAAGGCTAACTACCCAGGTGACAGGCAGATTTGCCAAGACCTAGATTTCCAGGAAAGCCTCAAAGCCAGCACTCTTCAGTGGAAATCAACACGACAGCGGGCAGAAGACCGGAAGCCTTAGGATAAATCTCCTGAGGTTTGGACTGAGTCACCCTCTACGTCCTGGTCAATGAAGTACAGGTTCTGTCTCAAAACTCTAGGCGTGAGCTTAAAACTTCACTGCTTTCAGCGCTGGACTCGTTAGTGCTGAATGAAGTTGCTGCCTGGTGAGAGGAAGCAGGTACCAGCTCTCTTCTGCCCTGTGTAGACCCCACTTGGCCTACCAGCCATTTGCATCCAACAACCCTGGGCCCCACTCACAGCAGAGCCTGAAGCACCCCCTCCCTTACTTCCTTCTCACCGCAGGTGAGACACGGCAGCACAGTCTCCACGGGACCTTGTCTCTGTCTATGGGTCGTCTTAAAAATAATATGAACAGCATACCTTTAAATTTTATTGTTTTAAGATACAGAATGATATACATAGTCCAAGGCAAGCCTTCAGCTCATAATCCTACTGTCTGAGTGCTGGCATGGTAAGGATGTATGCCACTTGGCCTACTTTCAAAAGAGTTTGACATATACAACTGTACAAATGTATGGGGCTCAACATGAAGTTTCAAAACACATATACTCCGTACTGATCAAATGAGGGTCTTGGCATATTCATCTCCTCAAATATTTATCATTTCTTCAGGAAGCACTGAAAGGCTTCTATTTGAAAAATCTACTGCCGTGGACGGTCGCTGGCCTACTGTGCCAGAGGACACTGGGGCCCACTCTTCTGCCTACCTGTACCTCTGAATTCACTGGAGAGCCCCTCTCCCTCCTCCCCACCACTTTCCTTTCCAAAATGGCTCCTACGTGGCTGTTTATATAGTTATTTATAATGCCTAAAACCTACACACACACACACACACACACACACACACACACACACACCAACAAAACTGTAGGCTACACTAACATTTATGCAGACCAGAATAAAAACATAGACCAGAACCTGAGTTTAAAAACTGAGAATGAGAAAGACTGCTAAGACGGAGGGGGGTGGGGGGTGAGACAAGAAACACAAACAGTTATACACGTGCATGTGTGTACACACAGACGAGAGAGCTGGGGAAGAAAGAATTGGAGAGCATAGCTTCATTAGACCCCGAGAGGCAGGCAGTGGCAATATACCAAGGTCACTTCTAATTTAGACCATCTAATTGGCAAACAGGCTCCAAATGGCTATCATCTCACAGGGCTTGGAATTAATGAAGCCCGATTATTTTCATTACCTTCCTCTGAGATGGAGACAAAGTGAAAGAGCTGACATGCTGGTGGGTGTGAGAGCCCCGGGGCCAGGGGGAGCACAAGAGCCCCCTTGTGGGGGAGGGGGAAGCTTGCCCCCGAGATCCCCACATGCATGGAGTGGAGAGAGAGTCAGAGATGCTGTCTAAAGATCACAGGAGACAAAACTATTGTCCCCAGAAGAGAGGCTGGGAGAAAACCCAGGCGAGGCAGGGCCAGAAAGACAGGAGGGACATCTGGGCGTGTCTAAAACACGGAATAATGGTGGACCAGGAAAGAGGAGGAAGAGGGAGGGCTACAGGAAAAGGTGTTCCTGGCTCGGCCTCACTGCAGCTGTGAGGTCCCATTTTGTTAAGTGATTAAGGAACAAAGAAAATGTCGCCACATTAATGATCTAGGATCCCAGTGCTATGTCCTGTCACTTAGAAGACTCTGATCAATTAGAATGATTTAAGAGTATTGAAATGCATGGTGGGTGGTCTTTCCCATTCTTATTTAGGACCAAGAAACATGTGTCCCTGGGTGCTTGTCCTCCTCCACCTCCAAATAAGAAAAACACAGGGACAGGGTAGAAAAGCCAAGGTTTCCCCTAATCTGAAGCCTCGGCGGACCTGGGAATAAGACCTGGTTTCTTGAAATCAATACGGGGGTGGGGATTGCCCAGCCAAATGCAGAGGGGCCCTTATCTCATCGCTCTACAGCTGGAGAGATCCCCTCCTCTCCTCATTAAAAAGATCCTGTCTGAGCCGTTTCCAACAGGCCACGCAGAAGTGAGGGCTGTGGGTGCGGCTTCCACAGTGGAGGGCCGGGGCCGCAAACCTTGCCAGCGGAGAGCATTTTCCAAGCCCCCTCATCAGTAAAAAGAAGGGGACCCATGGAAGACATAGATATGAGATGCAGAGCATAAGCAAGCAGCTGTTACCATAGCAACAGACATATTAGACACTGCAGGTTCCTGAAAGCTGTCTGATAAGGTATTATTAAATGAAGCCTCCTCAAAACACTCTCCATTTACAACGGAACGGAAAAGACACTGCGCAAAAAGTCATCTATTTCCATTTATCGGGGCAGAATCTACTTTCAGATGGGCTGAAACCCAATACGAGCCACTTCCTGAGACTTTAGACCGAGGCACTGAATAAAAATTCTTCAGAACGCCCAGCTTTAGATACCCTGGATGGAGCCCGCATCCACTGGGAGGTGGTGTTATCTGGGAGACTTTGCCAGCGTTTCCTATTCAGCAGCCAACACTGCTGGACTGAGCTGCTCTCCTCACTGCCATTCGCCTTGCCGTCCAGGATCCGAGAGACACGACAGGACTTCCTCCTCTTGGAGGCTGAGCGGGCAGACACGCTGGCTACCCCTTGACGGGGACACCCAGGACGCAGACTTGGTGTCGAGGCACCCTCGTCACATCGCTTTCTGAGTGCCTGCTCCACTTGGCTAAACGCACAAACAGATAAACTGTCAGGAAGCCTAACCAATACTTTCCCAGGGCCAATCTCCTAATAAAATTACTGTGAAATGCCCTTCAGGGACAGGATTTGCAGCCACAGGTTCATTAGCATCACTTAGTTGTGGAACGACTGCAAATTCTGTTTTAACACCAAACTTTTCAGAACAGCAGCTCTGGCACCGGGCCAAGACTAGTAGCCTAGTCATGAACGAGGATTCTGGGTTCACCCTAGAGAGTGGTTGCAGACTCCCCCTAGCCCTTGTGGTTCATCTGCTCGGGATCGAGAAGGAAACACATCACTTGTGAAACCATCCTCACGATCGGAAGAACCGGTCCCTGGGACAGCCACGTCACGACTCCAGCTTCCCAGGAAGACAGCGGCGCATTCAAGCGCCCCCACACATGCTCTGAAGTGGAGGGAGGCACTTAGACACTCAAGCGTCCTACGACTCTCGCCTTTCCTTCACAATCTATTACCCACCGATACCAGCAAGCTCATTTCCTGGAACCAGCACGTTTCCCATAATTTGCACACTTCTCAGAAATGTCTAGAAAACATCTCTATTGTCTTTGGAAAGATGAGGCACGTGAGGTTTCTGTGCAAAGCATAGGGTTCGGGGCAGTGGTTTCTGCTACACAATCTCACCAACGGGGGTTCGAGAACAAGCCAGTCATCTAGTTCTCCAGGTGTAGTGTGCATTCCCTGGCGCTGTCATGCAAGCTTCTGGATCCGCTCACTGCGACCAGGAGGGCCCGTAACAGGGCTTATTGAGTTTTAGTGTGCACAGAGCAGGCTGGGGTAGCTCTGGGCTTCTTTTCATTGCTCTTTAAAAGGCTGAAAATCACTTCTTGACAAAAGTGCTATTTAGTGGGTACCTTCTTTTTATTTATTATCTATCTATCTTCTATCTATCTATCTATCTATCTATCTATCTATCTATCTATCTATCTATCTATCTATCTATCTATCTATCTATTTAGTGGGTACCTTCTTGAACTACCTGAGGGATTGGGACCCAAGCAACACTGCAGTAATAACTGCCCTTGAAGATTCCTACTGGCAAAGATTCATAGCGATCACGAAAATTACCACTTAAAATTTGCCTTTCTGGCTCTGTTATAAAACAGGACCACTTAAGCTGGCTGGTGGTGGTGCACACCTTTAATCCCAGCACTCCAGAGGCAGAGGCAGAAGGATCTCTGTGAGCTCGAGGCCAGCCTGGTTTACAAAGTGAGTTCCAGGACACCCAGGCTGACACAGAGAAACCCTGCCTTAAACATCAAAATAAATAAATAAAACACAAACATGACCAACACTGGATATCTGGAACACAACTTACATGCTAGCAGAGGGAGGTAAAACTATATTTTACTATCTAATGTATACGAGGCATGGAGATTCAGGTCCACAGTTGCTATACTAGATTCATATTAAACAACAAAAATAACCGTCCAAGCAGAAGAAAAATGTAGCTAAGTAAAGAGGATGATTATTTCCCACGCCTCTTCTCGTTCCTTCAGTTTCCAGGGTTCTGGGCGCGCAGAAAGTGAGATGAGGCCCGGGAAAAACCCTTCTTATTTCCACAGCTGGTGGGAATGGCCTGGGAAAACCGCCGCACAGAAACCGTCCCCTAGCCAGGAGGAAGATCCAATCCACTTACAGGGAATCTTTCCCTGGAATTTGCCAGCCTATCTGAAAATGCCCATGGAAAGTGAATTCATGCTTGAAAGCTCTCTGGACGGAAGCTTAGCCTACGCTACTTTAGAGTTTTCCATTGGCTGTTTCCTGTTCTCTTGGTATGTCAATCATCACAACTAAACATCCTTACACAACACGACTCATTAATTTTACATAGCCAAATGGAATTGGAAATGCCCTCGAATTTCGGGCATTGCAACCTGCCTGTTCAACATGGGACTCAGAATGGACCACTTCTTTGGGAATTTCCACATGAACCATCAATTGTGTTGGCTTGCTATCCCACTGCTGGACCAGTGCTCGTTCCGAGGTGGGAATAAGCTCTGCTGTTTCTCCCACAGTGACCAGAAAGGACTTTCCTAGCTGTCCTAGCGTCGCCGAAAGTATGACATTGCTACCAGGCACAGTGTTTTGAAGTTTTCACACTACGGTTAGTACCAATCTTTCGGCCATGTCTATGAGGGCACTTAAAAGTCAGCCTTTCAATGCATGCGGGCACAACAGTACTATATTCAGATGTAAAGCCTGCATTCATGAACCAGCATGTCATGTCATACCCAAATGGATGACGTTCCTCCTCTGAGAACAACTAGAGAAGGTCTCACATTCCAGCGTTATACCCGGAAGTTATACCCACCTTATACCCACGTGGGTTTGAATCTCAGCTGACAAGTGACACATGGGCTTGAGTGACTTTGTTAAGACTCAGTTTCCCCATCTGTTCATGGGGATGTGCCAAAATTCTTCAAACAGAGTTGGCTATGAGGGTGAAAAGGGTCATAATGAATGGGGAGCCAGACGGACCCCAGACTGTGCAGTAAAGACCTGGAGTCTAAACAACGACTCCTGGAATCGGGGCCACAACCCTGCCACACTGACACCAAGTGCAAGATGGGAACAGCAAAACCTTAGTCACGGAACTGGAACAATTTCTTCACCCTGGCTTTCTTGGCCAATAGGCAGATCTTGCTCATGTGACTGCCTGACTTTTGACTTCTGAAGGAAGAAGAGGCACAGGCCGCCTTACCGTCATAATGAGCTTCTCCACGCAGTCGGGGGCCACACTGTGGAGGTGGGTAAGGTGCAGCTGGAGGTGGATCTTGTTGTTGAGCATGTCTTGGCACAGGGGACAGCGGAGCATGGGTTGCACCGAGTGCTGCGTCATGGCATGCACCCGCAGCCGGTTCACGTCAGCGTTGCTGTACTTGCAGTAGGGACATTGGTACATCTGTGGGAACACACCCGCCACTCAGACGGAATCCTCTGTTCCCTTCCAGAACGGTGTCTGGCCCTTCCCCAAGCACCCTGAAATTCATACCCACCAACATCTAAAATAACCACACCCAAACAACATTCACTCCCATCAACATCCACGGCACCCCACACAGCACCTAACCCCCACCCCCGACCCATGACAGCAGACCCCTCTGGCCCACCTGTTCTGGTTTAACCTCTTCTGATGTTTTCGGCCTCTTCGAAGAGGGCGGAGTCTCGGAGCTACCTGGGAAGGAGATGCGCTTGGAGGCTGCAGGAGACTCTGTCAACTCCTTCTCTGCCTGACTGGATGACGCTAAAAGAGAAAGTAGAAGATGCAATACCGTAGTCATAGCAGGTTGTCTGGAGGGGGCTTTGTGCTGCACTCTGGGACAGCACAGGAAGAATGGCTTACCATGCACGCTGAGAAAAGCCCTGTGTGCTTCTCCCGGCGCCACCCCCACCCGGACCCATGAATTCCTGGTACTCCCTCAACAACTGAACGTTGGACAGAGAAGGAAAGAACTATAGTCAAGGGCCCTGGTGTCAGGCTGGTCTAAATTCAGTCTCTTCTTAATGTCCCACTACCTAAACACAGACTGCCGCGTTATATGAGGTTGGGGGAGAAAGGCACAGGTGGCAAAGCCTCACCAAATGCTTCACCAGCCTGAGTACCAGACACACCGCAGAACTGAACAACTATGTGCTCCCAACTATACGGCCACACTTCCTGGGATCACGACAGTGCCACAGGCTTAGTGGACAGCTGCGTATTAACGTGTTAAAACTTCAATCCAGATTCAGCGGTTTGCTGGTGTGTGTGTGGGGGGGTAACTGAGGACTGCAGTGAGCGAGGGCGTGGCCCCGAGGTGAGGCTGAGGCGATGCTGCAGAAGATGAGGGTCCTTCAGAGTGGCTGGAAAGAGGCCAGTGTCCTTCCCGCTCACAAACCATTACAAGCCATATTGCCCTTGCCTGTGCCACTAAAAGTCAAAAGAAGACACCCCCCCCCAGACAATACATGCGGAGGGGCACATGAGGCTTGAATATCACATAGTAGGGACAGAAGGGCTGGCAGAAGGATTTGCAGGAAGCAGAGAGAAGGACCTAGGAGATCTTGGTGAAGACATAATTGGGCTCAAGGTTGAATGGGGAGAAAAAAGGCTCCTCTAGAGGAAACAGAGATTCCTAGGTGGCTGGGTTTGCTCATCCCAATACTCCTTGCCAACAAAGGATGTGAAATTCCACTTTTTCTAGAATGTTACTTAAAGCAGTATGGAAAAAACAAAACAAACCAAAAACAAAAACAAACCAAAAACAAAACAGAAAATGGGAATCCATATTTACCAGTGGTGGGGCTGTAAATTAATACATGCATTATGGAAATGAGGTTCCTCAAAGAATTAAAAGTAGAACTACCGTCTGCCCCAGATACTGTTCCTGGGCACACACCCGGAGAAGTCCATACCTGACCACCGGGATGTGTGCACCCTGGTGTTTATGGCTGGCTGTTCACTATAGCAAGGGAATGGAACCAACCTTGCTGTCCATCAGCAGGTGGGTGGATAATGGAAATATGGTACCATATATAAAATGGAGTGTAATTCATCTCCAAAGAAAAATGAACTCATAACATCCACAAGAAAATAGATGGATTTAGATCGTATAATAGTAAGCAAAGTCACCCAATCTCAAAGCCAAAGCTACACATTCTCTCTCACATGCAGATCCGAGCCTATAATGTGTGTGTGTGTGAATATATGTTAACAGAGGTCCGTGCAGGTACAGAGAGAGGCGGGAAGGAGAGTAAGGAAGGCAGACATTAAATAATGAAGGGCGGGAGACAGATAAAGGACACATTCATCGCCATGGAGGGTATAAAGCTACGTGTCTATTTCTAACTCTGTTGCGGATTTTTCAGCCTTCTGCAGCGGCGAAGAGCATAAAATGCAATTGACAGTGAAAGTAGGAAGTGAATCCCACCCCACTCCCCGCCACGCACATGCACACAGCTTCAGAACAGTTGCTCCAACTGTGACGTTGACAGACGCGTATGTGCTGGGTCTGGGCAAGAGCTTGTGTGAGTGGCTTCCTTGTGGCTGCCGATGCTTTCCATCTGCAAGCTCTTTGAAATAATTTTATATAAAAAACTGAAAATGTGCATCACTGCCATTACAAACGATATGGCTCAGCATTAAGTCACTGTTTTAGGAAGCTCAAGTTGTACTCCATGGTAAAACAGATTTCTGTCTCACTCTCTGTTATTTGACATGTATTTTTACTTTATATTCAACCTTGAAACCACTTCTGCTGGGGACATGAAGGTACTGTCATTATAGAGGTGTGTTTTCTTAAAAATTTGTATTGTATTAAATTTTCTTTACTTAGTCTCTCTCTCTCTCTCTCTCTGTGTGTGTGTGTGTGTGTGTGTGTGTGTGTAGCACATGCTTGCATCATGTGCACGTGTGTACATAAAGACCAGAGGGTGCTTGGCAGGAGCTGGTTCTCATCTTTCAACATGGGGGACCTGGATTTTGAACTCGGCTTGTGAGGCTTGGTGACAAGTGCCTTCGTCCACTGAACTGCATACTTTAATAATAAATTATTCTTAAAAAAATAAATTTTATTCATCGAAATCATAAGGCCATACATAAAATTTTTTTTGAATTGCCAAATACAAGAAATATTCCAGGAAGTTGAGGCTCTTCCCAGAATGTATATTTTGTGACCTTTAACCCTGGTATCTTGGTAACCTGGTCTGAAGTTTGCAGGGCATCTATTATTTAAAAAGTACAAGGGCAGGCATATTACACACAGACCCCTTCCTCCTCCCGGCACAGATTCATAACAGTATTTTAATCTGTCTCGGATCGACTTCAAACCCATTCTGCTCTTAATGGGAGTTATTCGTTTTCAGTTGAAAGGTGATACATGACGGCTGGATATTTAATGTGATGGACTGGCTGCTGATTAACTGGGTGCTGTAACACAGTTCCCCCATGGCCCATTTCCCAGCTCCTGGCCCCCAGCAGGCCCTGGCGTGGGACAGCCCCAGCAAGAACACTTCCCCAGCTGTAAGATTTCTTTCTGCCATGAGCAGGTTCCTCATCTCCCACCCCACTATTCTTCAAGTACACGCTACAGACAGTGAGCGGAAGCCACCAATGATATGCTCTTTACAGGCTTACTGTCCATCCACTGCAGTGTGGCTGACCCCCGGCCCCCACTGTGAAGTTGGGGGTGGGAGCTCATGAGCTTCTTCCCATTCCCTACTAGAATGTTGACTGGCTGGATCTTGAGCAGGTGTCGTGGTGGCAACCACACCTGCTGTGTGTGTGTTCATGGCTGCGGTGGATCCATCGTGTCCAGAAGATACTGTTTCGTTTTGGCCTTATACCCAGAAGTACACAGACGGCACAAATTGGAGTCAATGATGATGATGATGATGATGATGATGATGATGATGATGATGATGATGATGAAATAATAACACAGGACATGAAGTTGGGAGGGGTGGGAGACGGAGTTGGATCTTGGAGGAGCTAAGCGAAGGAGTTGAGGGTGAATATTATCCAAATACATTGTATGAAATTCTCAAAGAATTCCTAAAAATATTTTTAAAGCTTAGTTGTTCCAAGTCATCTTCTTTGTGCCCTTAGTTCCATCCCTAAGTGGTGAGGCATTAGATTAGGCTCAGAACTTACGCTAGGGAAGAAGAGAGCCTCCTTCCAGCAGAGGCAACCAGGATCCAGGTGCTACTCCTGGTGCCCATCCCTGCCCAGGCGTGTTTGCTATGGGACAATGGTACAGCCCACTAAAGGCCTCCATCACTTGCCACCCTGCTACGAGAAGAGACAACTGATTGGCTGCTCAACAGTATAAATGAATGAGCAACGAGACTGAGACCACCCAGCTCATCTCAGGCTTTCAGAGCTGAATAGCAAACACTAGGGCAGCCTCAGCTTCTTTGAAGGACCAGAGTCCGTCCTCTTCCTTCAGCCGGAACACAGGAAGTGTGGTGAGGTGGCAGAGGTGAGAACTCTGGTACCTGAAGCTACTATTCTTTCCCTTGGGGGGGTGGTGGTGGGGATCTTTGCTGCCCTTCTTCCCCCACAAACCCCCAACCGCTCTGGGATCCGAAAGCTCCTTTTGCCACCCTGAACTACAGAGCTGTTACAAAGGGTTTGAAAACAATTAAATCAAACTGGCACTTGGGCTCCCTCAGCCCCTTTTCTTCCCAGAAACACAACAGTCTGGCTATGTATGAAATATTATACCTACAGGTACACAAACTTCCGGCTTATCTTCTTTCTACCCAGGACGACTTAACATTATTACTAAATAAAATCTGCCCAGAAGTGGACATTAGACCCCCACAGCTCACCAAGTCCTTTATTTAAAAGAAAAGAGGGAGGGAGGAGGGAGGAAGAGAGAGGAGGAGGAGGAGAGAGAGAGAAAGAGAGAGAGGAGGGAGGGAGGGAAAGAGAGAGAAGGGAGGGAGAGAAGGGAGGAGAGAACGAGGGAGGGAGAGAGGGAGGGAGAGAGGGAGGGAGGAAGGGAGGAAGGGAGAAGACAAGCATATACTCAGTCTCCTGCATGTACCTTCAAGGTGTGGCGAGACTGCTCCTCAGAGTCAGGCCAAGTAGATCTGACACTAGCCCCTCCCTCACTTGACCTCAGACATAAAATCCAATTCCTAGCAAGACTGGGTTAGAACTCTTTGTATAATTTCTGCATGTAGCCAACAGTTCTCCATCAACATGAGGAGAGGAGGAGGTATGACCACCAGGAGAGAAAGGGCTGTGGTTCTCTGCTCTGAAGACATCTCTACATTCTATCTTAAACTCTAGAAAAGGATGTGACAATATAGAAAACACCATTTAAAAACATCAATGGCTGGTCACTCTCAGTCTTCTCTGATGTCATGGCAGTGAGGAGGAAACAGATGAACTTCAGAAACATGGCTTCCACTATCAGTGCCTGGGATCTTTGCAGCTAACGGGCAGCAACAACAGAAACCGCCTGATGTTGTCTTTATAAGAATGATTAAACGAAGGGGAAACAATCAGGCCAGGCATGGAGGCATAGCTACTTAAAGGGCGGAAGCAGTAGGACTTTGTAGGTTTCAGGCCAGCCTGAGCAACTTAGCGAGACTCTGTCAAAAATAAAGTCCAGGGGATGTAGCCCGGGGTGGAGGGCTTGCCTAGCATGCGCCAGACACTCAATTGCTAATACCTGGGCTGGGGATGAGGAAACAAATGAGCAAAAACTGGGTATTATACAGTAGGGCATGATCTAATAAGTGATTGCACTGCCATTCCTGTGTGTATTACAGATATTAAAATGATTGTTATGAAAAAATCAGAAGTACAAGTCAGAGAAGATGAAATGTACATTATACTGTGTTATAGATAAACCATAAGAATTGGAGGGAAAAAATAGAAAGTTATCATATTTAGGTAACAGCATCCGGTTAATTTCCTAAGTTTGTTGTGTAGCTACATCATTTTAAATATTATAATTAAGTGACTTAGCACTTAAATTCAGCTGTCCATGTAAAGTGGGTATTTGGATCCATGCTGTGTAAAACAGCAGGGTTTTTTTTTTCTTTACTTTGCTGTTTAAGGCAGGATTGTTTGTTTTTCCCCCTTTTGGCACTTATGTCATATGAAATACTTGAAATCTCCATGAATCCTCACAGGAAACATGCTGGGCTCCCAGCAATGCAAAGGAATGCGGTACGGAGTCAAGGGACGGCGCACACGGTGCATGGCACACTACCTAAGGCAAGGCAGATGAGATTCAGGTACAGGGGAAAGCTGGGCAGAACCGCTACTAACCCTAACAGGTCACGCGTACAGACTCAGGAGCTGGGAGTTAGGGTTGCCCTGCCCAGCTTACCCAGCAGACACCAGCATGTCGCTGTCACAGCTTCAGAAGTGTTTCTAGAGTTCAGCTTCCTGTCACAGGCTCCTAGGTCGTGGTGGGCGGGGCCACTAAACCTGACAAGGACAAACACTGAAAGGTGGTGGCCTGATTCCTGCTTCTCTGTCAGAGGCCATGAGATTCCTCTACATTCAAGGGGGAAACACGGCTTTGCGCATGACTTCTTGGGGAGGGGGGAACCATTTGTGAACGGAGACATCCACCTCTATATATTATTCGGCCTTATCGCATTTGTCTGGCAAGTATTTATTTAACGTCTAAAAATAATTATCAGTATGTTTTATTAATTATTAATAATTAGTAGTAAGTTATTGCTCTTCCATTCATGAGAAGAGAAGGAAGAAAGCTCATTTGAATTCATGAAAGTTTGCTTGTAGTTTTCTTTTTCTTTTCTCTCTCTCTCTCTCTCTCTCTCTCTCTCTCTCTCTCTCTCTCTCTCTCTCTGCCTCTCTCTTTCCTTTTTGGAGATAGGGTCTCTCCATGTAGTCCTGGCTGTCTTGGAGTTCTCTATGTAGACCAGGCTGGCCTTGAACTCACAGAGATCAGCCTGCCTCTGCTCCCCAAGTGCTGGGATTAAAGGTGTGAGCCACCATGCTCAGCACTTGCTAGTAGTTTTTGATGAAAGGTTTTATGATGTTTGAACCCATCTGTTGTTAGGAACAGCGTCCATTGGCAGGCTTCTGATGGGTGGCGCGCATGGGAACAAGGCATCTAAGTGTCAGTCTCTGTAACTCCAGAGGAAAGAGTCTTCCTAGAGCAAACGCTTCCCCAACCTCAGTCTCCTCTCACAAATTCTGAACCTGAGTCACTGAAATTCAAAGAGTTGTAGGTATGGCCCCCGTGGATTGTGAACTCCATGCATTACATGTTTCTTTCTCATTTAGGGTCATGGGCCGTGTGATGCTGAAACCAAGTAAGGCAAAGGCTTTGTGAGAAACATGGAGGAGAGTAAAGGGAACCGTAAGGTCCCAGTTTCTGGTTTCCTCAAAATGTTAGGCAGGATAACTGCTTGAAATCTGAGAAGACGGAGGTACTGGCAGAGTTACCTTCTGTGTTCCCATGTAAAATGCATCCTCCCACCAGCTTAACTGGCACGGGAGCTGCTGGCATGGTGGACACCACGGCCAGCTTCTTTTCGGCCAGAGTTACTACCTTAGGGAGATCCTGAGTAGGGACTGAGCTGCCCACATGACTTGGAAGTTCCTTCTCCATTGCCCCTCTTGGTCACTTGAAGGTGATATTTACCAGTGTGCTGAGTTTCTTCATTTGTGGGGCCCTGGGGTGAGCCCACTGAGCGCTTGGGATACCACCGGGCAGTCGTGAGTCCAGAGGCCGCCACCACCCCCCACTTCGCAGCCTCCGACTCACGGCTGAAGCAAAGCTGACAGCCCCTCCATCTAAACTTCCATCTCCCAAACCAGCAGCGTAATGGAGGAGCCAATTAAATGATTATTAATTCATGTTACTTTCCGTAAGCCAGAGGTTCTCATCGCCTTGCATTCCGTAAACCAGCTTGCCACCTGCCCCAGAAATTTACAGCAATCTTTTATCTATCTCCATTGACTAAGTGGCAACTCTTTTTCCTCACACAACTTCTTATTAAAGAGTTAGAGTTGGGACAGCTACCCGGGCACACTACACACGGATGTTCACTAGATCTGAAAGCGGCCATGCAGCTCAAGACTCTTGTTAAAGGGAAGGCGAGGTGCACATTCTTCCCCTCATTCCTTCTCCCTCGGGTTCTCACAGACCCCCACTCCCTCTCAGCAGCACAAGTGCCGTGCCTCCAGAAGGACTTTGTGATCTTCAGGCTGTCAATGTGAGGGGAGCTGATCTTGGCGCTTGCTGCCGTTCCTTGTTCCCCGGGGGAGAAGCTGGGCTTCCTGATTCTGTGCTGGAGAGAGCTACTGCGCTTGCTAAGTGGCCAGAGATCTGGCTTAACTCTCTTCCTCCGCTAATTCAGAGAGCAACATTCCTCTGAAGAGTCTGCCTTGCTGCCAGCTGTCTTTAGGCGTGCGCGGTCTCCTGCCTCTAGCCAGACACTTCAAGATGCTTTGGAGAGGGTTGGGAGAGATCTCCAGTGAACAGAAGCAGGCCTCTGAAGACACAGCAGGGGAGGGGCGATGCGCTCCCGCTAAGAACTGGAGCTTCTCCTCCATGCCTGACAACTGCCTACTGAGGCGTCTCCTCGGGAATGGCAGCCCAAGTTGTGTTCCTCTATAGAAAGCAGGTCTCTAGGAAGCAGGTTCAAGGGTCATCAGCCCCAGAGTGAAAGACGGTGCCCACACTGGTTCAGCATGCCATACAGGTCTCACCAGTGAAGACTTTGTATTTCTAGAAAGACCTTTTCTAAGAAACCTTTGAGTTCAGCACGGATGGGTACAACTGTAACTTAAGGAGATCAATTTCTCTCCATCAACTCAGTACAAACAAGACGGGGCAGCGCCTGAAAACCATCTCAGACACCATTGCTTCCCCTTTCCCTCCGAAACAAGCACTGGCCCACAAGAAGTTTCAAGGACAGAGCAAGCATAGGCCGTGGACCCAGTGCCACTTATGAGCTGCGCTCCTTGAAGATTCCCCAGGCTTGAATCCCCTGTCACTGTGACAGCACCCTTCTGTCCCCTCTAATGCTGCCATTGATGGTGCCAGCTGCCCAGTCTCAGCACCTGCACCGACCTCTTCTAGACACCCCCATCTTCTCTAGTCTAGAAGGAACTCAGGACTTGGTGGATAAATAAACGACCCTAGCTTTTGTCTCTGGGATTGCAGCACTCGGCTCCAGGAACTCCAGAGAGGGTCCAAATTCCTTGCAAGGCTCAATGAATACTGACTCCAGGCCCTACCTGCAGAGGCTCTGATTCTGTAGGGCTCTCTGAGCCAGAGAATGCCTTTCCAGAAAGTTCCCTGGTGAGGCAGGTGTTCCGGGGACCACACTTGGAAAACAGCTACCCGGGGATCAGCGCTTGTTGCCGCTGGTAGGAGTCATAACAAATTCTGCTCCAGCTTGAATTAAGTTCAAGAGTCTGACAAGCATGGCACACCTGCCAGTCCCCTCTCCACGACTCTGGCGATTTGAGACTTGTGGCTTAGTTTGGGGAGAAGAGGCAGGCCTGGTCTCAGTGTCAAGTGTCTCTGGCCAAGGGTGAAGGATTACATGCAGTTATCCCTAAAGGACGTCCACTCACTCTAAAAGCAAATACAGACACATTTTCAAAGTCAGAAATCTAGACAGCAGCACCTCCACGCATTTGTTCTGTTTGCTCTGTGACCCAGAATGTCAGGGTGCCTTGTTGTGAGAAATCTCTTCCCACAGGTCCCGGGAAACCAGGCAAAAGCCTGTTAAGTTCTGCTCAGTTTGCCCAAAGGGGCAGGGCCAGTCTCCCTGCCTATGCATCGGCAAGCCGTCCTGGCCAAAGTCCCCTAAACTTCAACCCCGGGAGGATGTACAAATCTACATTCACTGCTGTTTGCACAAGTTTGTCTCTGGGAGCGGTGGTCTGGCAACTATCCTGAGCTGTGGGGTCACAGTCTTCCCAGTAAGCGGTCTCCCTGGAGCACACTGGAAGCCTCGTGGTGGAGCGTGGCCCGTGTTAACGGGTGGGTGCCACGGCAGCTGCTGCTTTGTATCTTTGGGGAGGAAACGGTACTACGTTCTATATCAGAGGCATCAATCCGCTGCCCTAATTCCTTGTTGAAAGATGCATAAGGCTGCTTAACTACGCTGATCTGAGCTCCCAAAAGGACATCTTGTATTTCCGCTTGGGAGACACCTTGCTCCCTCTGTGTCAGGCTTGTGAATGAAGCACCAGTCAAAACAGCCACCACCTCATTTAGGCCAGCCCGGCTGTCTTGACTATTGAAGGTACTGGTTACCACCGTGAGCCTGGCTCGTGCCAGGTGTCAGGGACCTGAGAAGTGTTCCTGATTCCTAACCTGGAAGCAGCCAGCCAACTCTGCCTGCCTCTGGCCTCATGTCAGTTCCTACAAAGCATCCTGTCAGCCCCTGGCTTTGGGCAAGCTGCTTGCTTCAGTGGCCACAGGCAGAGGATACAGTCGGGTCTGTATTCACCGTGCTCCCCTTGGGCTTCCTGACGTGACTATAATGACCATGGAGCAACCAGAGGTGGAATCACGCAGGGGATACATCAGTGGGATGTGCTAGTCCCCTCAAGACTAGGTAGGCCGAGGCAGGGGAATCTCAAGGTCATAGTTATTCTGGGCTACATAATACACTGATTCCAAAACCTACAACAAAACAGCAAAAACTCAATGGAGACACAATTCATGGGACCAGGCCATAGGTAATTAACGGAAGTCCTTCAGTCTTCACAGGCTCAAGCATCCTTTAGGTCAGCGAGGGTCAATCTCTGTAGGTCCCAAGTGTAGATCCCAAAGATGCAAATATAATCACACTCTCCCAGTGCTTTCCTAGTTCAAACCTAACGTCCTCGGGTTTTGACTAAGTTCATTCACGAAACCACAGCAGCTTGGGAATGTGCCCGTGACGACAGGACCACCAAATGAAACCTCCCCCTGACAAAGCAGCTTTCTCCTCGACCTTGCTGTAGCCTTGTCAGCAAACGGAAATCACTGTCCCCTTTTCTAGCATTCGGGGGAGACTGGGGAGACCCCTGTCAGTCATCTCTGTCAGCATGGAAAATGAGGCATGTATGGCTGCCTGAGATTTCACAGTCTCCCTGTTTGGCTTGCTCACGGCACTCCCAAAGCTACGGGATGTGTGCACAGGGGAGGTGGTTCCCATGTCCCTTTCGGGAGGGTTCGAACCTGCTGCTTTTCCATGTGCTTTTCTTTTTTTCTTGGGCCAAGTTCCCTTGACAGGAAGTTATCAGTCCTCATTGCCAGGGAATAAGGCATGGTGGTCCCCGCAGGCGCTTACAATCGGATCAGATCCCGGCTGGGAGACTACAATCACTTTATCGAGGGCACTGAACCTGCAGTCACCTCCACGCACAGGGCTTCGAGGAATCGACCAAAGCGGAGGTCGACCACAGGGCCTAGGGCGCTGGAAAGTCTCAGACACTTGTTGCACAGGTTTCGTTTTTAGAAGTGTCTGGGAGTAGGAGCCCGTGCGGGCCGGTGAAACCATATGAAAGAGAGTCCCTGGTTTTAGGACAAGTGAAAGCATCCTAACTTTATTTTTTATCAACAGTAATCGAAACACTTCTGCTACCCCAAGGGCTGGATGCCCTAAGCAGAAAGTAGAGTCGTTTGTATTTCAAAGTTCTCATGCCATGCAATTTAATTAACAGACACTGGGGTCATTTCTGAGCAGTGTTAAGCAACACACACCAAGCTCAGTAGAAGTCATGTAACTCGCCACCCATCACATACACAGCTGACAATTACATGGTATCTTAAAAAGCACAGAATTTGTAAGGCTTCTCCATTTTTCATATAATGAAAGTAGCTGTGTTATACAGTCTTCAGTTTGCAAGGTGGGGAATGGATGTCTGACCTAGAAGGTTAAAGGGCCCGCTGGTGCGTCACGGAGAAAGCTAAGCAGAGCTCTGACACCCAGGAGGTCCTAATCTACGGCACGCAGCTCTCTAGCTACAAAAAATCAAGATAACAGGGGACCCAAGAAGAATGGCTATGCCAAAGAAAAGTGATGTCCCATGAGGCACTGGGGCATGTTTAAAAAAAAAAAAACCTGCTATGACTCTCACAGAAGCCCTTCATGAAATCTGAAGCTCAAACAAGGCAGGGAAGATCGACAGGGTCCCAGAGTGAGAATCACAGGCTTGTCATTTCCTTGTGTGTGTACATGGACAGAGGCCAGAAGATAACTGGAGCTGTCATTTCTCAGGTGCCGTCTTTCTGTGGCCCTCAAGGCACCGAATGGGCTAGGGAGCTGGTCAGCAAGTCCCAGGGATCCACCTGCCTCCAGCTCTTTGGAGCTGAACTATAGCTCCATGCCCCACATCCAGTTGTTTTAAAACATGGGCTCTGAGGTTCCAACTCAGCCCCTTGTACTCACAAAGCCAAGCCCCTGCTGGCAGAGCTACCTTCCTGATCCGCTATAAAGTGTTTTCCATAGCAACGAACAATGGTTTACACCTTCATTTACATGCCATGCCCCTAATCTATACCTTAAGGGTGATTCTCATTACACTGTGCATGATTATCTGATTACACACGACACTTCTGCTACAAAGTTGCTTAGAGTTTTCGCATGTCTACACACACACACACACACACACACACACACACACACACACACACACTCAACTGATAGGTCCTATTACTGATGACTTAACAATATAATTCTCAGAGCCAAGCTTTGAATTGCTGGAATTCAGGCAAGTCTAGCTACATACCACACCCTATATCTATTTTTGCTTACCACCATAAAAATAGTTGCTGGTTTGTTGTCAGTCGTGAGACAGGATTCTGCCTGCAGTGACTGCAAGCAGCCAAGTTCTGCTAAAAGCGGTCCAAAAATGGGAAAGAGGATAGGGGTACAAGGGGACCCTGGAAAGGCTGACAATTACACAATTTCTAGCCGTGTGAAAACAAAAACCCGTGTCGCCCGTAAGGACATGCGCCAAAGAGGCCACGCCAACATGGCTCCTGGCATTCCCTCACTCCTACTAGACTGCAGAGGCAAGTCGACTTTGGGGTGAGGTGGAGAAGGAAGCAAGAGCCAGAATGATATGGAACCAGGCTACTTCTGTAGAGGGGTGTATGGTGCTGGGGAATGAGATGGTTTCCAGGAACACAGGGCTGGCTGGCCATTTGCTCACGTGACACTGCCACTGTTACCCACACCACACTGGGCTGTGATGACCATGTTCACCGAGAAGCGTGGGCTGCTGCTGTCTGATCCCCTGGAGAAAGCCTGTTTGAACCCTTTATCCAGGACCGTGCCGTGTTACAGGCCCACACATTAGCAAGACCTTTGGGAAACGTAACTGGTGCTCTGACTTGAGTAACTAATATTCTTGGAGGTTATATTACCCCTCAACAATGCTTCTTCTGGTTAAACATCTATGGTCCCAGAATTTTAAGTTCTGGAATTTGGTTCAACCCGCTATTTTATGGGTTGGGCAACGGAAGGTCGAAGACCTAAGGTCACGCATGGAAAGGAACCTATGGCTGCTGACACCTGCAAGCCCAGACCTTTCTTCAACCCGTGTTTCCTCTTAGCATGTACCTTGTTTTACCTCCATGTAGCTGACTGAATTTAAAAAGGAGGAGGGGGAGGGAGAGAGGAAGGTGATGGGGGGGAGGTAGACGGGGAGAAGGCAGCAGCCCCTTCTAGGCTGTGACGGATTCCGTTTTGGGCATTGAGTCCCCTATACTGTGGCATCTCTCTACAGTGCTGTAAACAACAGAGAACAGGGAGGGCTGATAATAGATTTCCACCAGGATGCGCCTGCCCTGATTTTTTTTTTCAGACTGAGTAATTAGAAGGGCAGTGGCTCCGTAGGAATTATTCATACGCGGCAAGAGCCGTGCACTATACATTTATGTTAAACATGTCAAACCCGATTGAAATCATGCCTGCCAGCGCCATCGCCCATAAACACGCTCTCCCCTCACGGTCGCCCATTAATACCTCCTCTAATAGCCATCTCCCATAGATTCAAATCATGGATGCTCCGCTGCACTAATTGCTCCGAGTTAGGTGAGCATCGTGGAGTTAAAAAAAAAAAATAAGAGTAAAGTCCCTTTGGGCCCTTTCTCCAGAAAAGAGAAAGCACTCCTGTGCAGTTCTAACAGAAAATTTAACAAAAATATACACAGAAGCACCAGTTAAGAGACTTTTTAGAGCAGCACCATGCCTCTGCTTTAGGCTCAGCTGGTGCTCTACCCCCACGCCCTGCCCCTTTACAACACCCTAGCATCCCGTCCCCTGGTCATCCTGTCTCAAGTCCCCTTAGCCAGAGTCTGGAGCTCTGTGGCTAGAGACCATGGTGGCTATAGCCTTTCAATAACCATCTCACTGTGGTTCTCTGCCAACAGCTCAATCTTGTCCCCTAATTATAGGTGATGAAGCACCACATTAATTGTATAATTAATTTATAGCAATTAATGATTGACTTGGCTAATCACAGCGTTAATCACTGTTTAGTGGGGGACACTGGGGGCTCTTCAATCTCAAACGCGCACACTCAAATCAACTCCAGCAGACGACAACAAGAGGTCATGTTCAAGTTTCAAAGGAGAAAACCACAGAGTCGGACAGTGGAAATGGCAGTCCATTAGCAGACGCTTGGCTTCGAAGAGCCTTCCCATGCTGCCCTGCCCCACCCCCACCGGACTGCGCATTGACTAAACCTGACCCTGCTTTTCAACGCCATACATACATACATACATACATACATACATGTAGAGTCCACGGGTGGTTGGGCTGGTGGTACTTGACCATGTTTCACAGACAGGACCCCAGGATTCCATAACTAAGTCCCACGACCAATCGTTACTCAGTAGCTAATGGCCTTCCTAGCTTCACACCCAGAGCCCTCCCGTTCCAGGCTCACAACCTGCTTTCGCTGAAGTTTGTTTTATCGGATGTGTGCGTACTAAGCACACAAATATGTCAAGATGCGCATGTGGAGGTCAGAGCTGGTTTTCTCCTTCCGTTGGGGGGGGGGGTTCAGGGATGGAACTCAGGTCAGCAGGCTCGCTGGGCAAGTGTTTACACTCCCAGCAGACGATCCAGGTCATTCTGAACATGCTGGTTTGAGCTGGGTTGCCATTTTCACTGTACAGCTTTGGGATCTACTCCTTATGATTCGGTCAGTGAGGCAAACCAGATCAAGTGCTTAACTAAGAAGCCCATTCCTGGCTGGGCAGTGGTGGTGCACACCATTAATCCCAGCCCTTGGGAAGTAGAGGATCAGGCGGATCTCAGTGAGCTCGAGACCAACCTGGTCTACAGAGTGAGTTCCAGGAGAGCCAGGACCCACACAGAGAAACCCATTCCTGTCCTAGGTTTAGGAAAGCAGGATACGGTTCTCAATCTGCCTGTGTACTTTCTGTACCCTGCCTGAGCTTATTCAGCCTAAGTGTCCGAGCCTGCAGAACGGCACAAGTGGGAGGGTAGCCGTGTTCTCGCTTCCAGTGTGAGAGTGAGAATCGGGCACACTTCTGTCGGAAAGCGGTCCTGGCACACAGGGAAACCTGGGATGGAGCATCAGCAGCTGTGACTGGCGCTGGCCACAGAAGCCCTGCCCACCTATCTGGGAAGAAAGAAGTACCTGGGCACCCATCTGTGCCAGGAAGGTCAGAGGGGAAGCCTCCAGATTTAGCCAGTTTCAGAGTCAGAGCACCCGTGATGAATTCTTTCGGGGCTAATCTTGTTCCTTCTGAGCCACATGTGGCTACTTTATATTCATTAAAATGAAACAAAACTTAAATTTTACTGCCTCTGGGTATAAGCTCAATACAGACATTGGACATTCTGGTACTCATACAAGGTCCTGTACTGTTATTTTGACAACAGGCATCCTGAAAGCCCAAGGACAGTGTCATGTGCCCTGATAACAAAAGCCTCCCCTAAACTTGTGGTCCTTGGAACTCGGCCCAGTGCCTTGTAGGAGCTCAGGGAGGGAACTACTGGTCCCTGTCTGACCGATCACACGTGGATTTAGTCTCAGGGTTATCCACAAAGGAAATCGCCAGTCTTGATCCCATAAAAAGCAACAGAAGACAACAAACATCTTCAAGATTATCCATTCCTACCCAAAACCCCAAACTCCAAAATCAATATGGTGTGGGAGAATTGTCTGTATTCTGTCAATCATATTTTAATAAAACGCTGATTGGCCAGGCAGGCAGTATAGGCGGGAAAGCCAGACAGGAAGTAGGGGTGGAGCAAAGAGACTGGGAGTATTCTGGGACACAGGAAGCTCTCTCTCCACTCCTGCGCAGACCACTGAAGAGGCAGCATGTAACTTCCCCAGCTGAGAAAGGTACGGAGCCATTATGGCTAACATAGATGAGAATAATGGGTTAATATAAGTTATAAGAGTTAACAAGAAGCCTGACCTAATGAGCCAATCAGTTTATAACCTTATGGAGTCCTATGTATGATTTTTCTCTTTGGGACTTGCCGGCTTGTTGGGGTACCCGGCGGGACGGAAACCCCAACAAGCCGGCCCTCATGCTACATCAATGGATAGGGAAAGATGCCAATTATCCAGACCCCTCTGAAACACTAATCTGCACCAGCAGCAGTCACTGGTCACCACAGCACTCTGGAAAATCACTGTTTACGTGTTTGCGGGGAAGAGGCAGCCCCCAGCATGCTCAATCAGATCGCGCAACAGCTCAATTTAGAAAACAAACGAAAAACATGCAGACTTATTTTTTAATTACAATTTTTTTTAAACAAAATACTAAGCATCCAAAATGATGGTTTTAGTGGCTGACACCTGTATCTATTCCAAGATCAAATTAGCTCCAAGTGCTTCAAGAAAGCCTGCCATTACAAACTCAGATGCCATAGACAGAACTATGCTTCAGGTCAGAGGAGGGTCATTTGAGGGGTCAGCAAGGAAGCCTGCCTTCTTCCTTTACTTCTGTTCATCTGTCAAGGGGTGCCCTGAGTCACTGTTCCTCTGTGTCTTCTAAGGCATAGAGCAAGAGTTGGGCCCGTTGCATGGATGAATGCGGACAGGAGAGCCTTGTTAGGGACATGAACTCTATGGTTCTCGGTTTACACCTTTTAGGGGCCTCCTGGTTGCTGAACATGCCCGCTGGCACTAAGATGGAAGATGGTATTCATTCTCAATCATACACACCAGGCTAGTTTAATTGAACTGACCGACCTCAACAAAGCCTGCCCTATACAGACTGCACGGGTGTGAAAAGCACACGTGAAGCTGGCAGTGTAGGGTGCTGCACATAGTAGGAGCTTTACAACAAAGCATCCTTTTATAATGTGTCTAGTGCCCACATGGGATGCAAGAAACACACACCAAGTATCAGTGACCAGACCTGGTTAAACCCCTGTCTACTGCTTCTGTTAACTTTTCAAAACGTCTTAGAAGCCACCACTGTGGGTCGTTGGTTTCATGTTCAAATGGAGAGAGCCAACAGAGATGGCTACTGGTTTGCCTGAGGTTTGACTGACTGGTAAACAAACTCCAGACATAAAGCTGACCATGTTCCTGGCTTCCTTCCTGAGCTTCTTCTATTAGGACAACACGACACTGGGCACTCCTCTTAATCTCTCTCATTTAAATACGAAGGCACGAAAAGGTTAAGAGACTCAGCACTGTCACCCTGCAAATGGCAGGGTTGCGACCAGAAACCAAGTACCCAGATCACGCGAACACCCAGGTGACCTTGAAGGTCACTGGAGCCTTTAGAGTGTGTTGGCAAAACGTGCTCCCCTTGGGGCACACGATGCTTGGTGACTGTATACGCTGCCTATTTATATGTCTCACCTCAACAGTTTAGGAAAAACCAGGGACTCGCTATGGTAAACTTAACACAGGTAGAAACACCTCTTCCTGCATCTAAGGGGACCTTGCTCACTGATGACCGCCCCTTCCTCCCTGGCTCTCCCTCAAACCCTCCCAGGGAATCTGACCCTGACACTCAGTGATATGGCAAGATCGGGCTTGAAACTCCACAGAGCCTACTTCAAAAAGAGGACTCTGGGCCACAGGGACAGTGAAATCCACCTGGCGCAGCCCTCTGCTCAGCCTGTGTCCTATCCTCTGCTCCCTCAGGGAGCTTCCCCTCCCTGCGCCTGTCCCTGCTCTCTGGAAGCCTCCCAAACTTTAGTTTTCTAGGCCACACAGCCCTGACTTCCGCAGGCTCGTCACAGAGGCAGGACTTCTGACCGTCAGTCATTTTCATTGCTCTCCTCTGGCCTCTCTCCAAGATTCTGTATCTTGTTTAAATAATGAAGGCCAACCCCCAACCCTCAATATGATTTAAGAACAGTCTTGGCTAGAAAAGTAACAAAGGCCTAACCAATACAGACTCGAGAAGGTAAATATTTTCTTTAAAAAAAAAAATCAAAGAATTATAATACTGCGCATGGTGGTAAGAATTAGGTTGACCAAACAGAATAATTTCTGCTGCTTGTCACAGCATTTCCTGCTAGCATTGTGACGGTGTCTGCGAGACTTATCTGCCCAGTAAATCCTCTCAGAAATGACTCAGCACCTCCTCCAAACCCCTGAGCTTTTCTTCTGTCTCAACTCTTCTCTCCTCAGGATAGAGATCCTGTCATCTTGAGAAATGGCCGTTCTCCTCTCTTGGCACTGGCTTTTCCAGAAATAGCACTTCCTGCCCTGGCTTCTTCAATTTGTTCTGCTTTTGCTAAAATGTTCCTCCGCCAGACTACACTGCTGTCCCTCTGTGGAGGGGAATGCTGGGAAGGGTGCGCAGGCCCTTCTCAGGTCCCCAGACGCAGAACGGTGCCCACCCTCCGCTGCCTCTGGTAAGCTTAAGGCTGAGAATAAGGGGTGACCTCAACCAAGATCCGTGTGGCAAATGTCTTTGATGGGCCTTCAACAGAAGGAGAAGGACAAGAAGCACAAGGCGACAACACTGAGCAGCTGCCCAAGAAATGGCAGATGCCCGGTGCTCAATAAAAAGGGTGCTTAGAAAAGAATATGGAAAAGAGAAAGAGAAACAGGGAATGATGATGTTTGCCTTCAACCCTGGCAAAGGCAGGGGCATCTCTGCAAGTTCAAGGCTAGTCTGGTCTTTATAGCGAGTGAGATCCTGACTCAAAGAAGAAAGAACAAAAGGGGGGACCTAACAAAACTCCCTCTCTGGCATGCTTGGAGCACATACTTCGGAAGATGAGCTGAGGGGTGGGTCTGTTTCCCCAGTGCAGCTTCGCTTCTCCCAGGGGGAAGGCCCGGGGCCAAGGACTTCTACCATGCATACTACCTGCCCGCTTGTTCTGGCCCTCCTCGCCGCCGCTCCCCTGGTCTTTGGCCAGCTCCTCTGGGTCAGCGGGTGCTTCACTGGGTCCTTCGGCATCTTCGACGGCTTCTTCTGAAATATGGGAAAGCAGAGATGTCAAGGATAAAAGCTGGGAAGGTGATGGAGGCCCCACTCCTAGCCCCACAAAGCACAGATGTCGGTGACTCGGCCCTTCCTGTCTCCCCTGTGGCCCAGTGGGGCTGAGGGTGTGCCCAGGGATGGAGCAGCAGTGAGGCCTGAATGGTGCTACATGTGTGCCAGTGACTTCCAGATAGGCTCTGAGTGCCAAGCCTGAGCTCTCTCCAAGCGAAGCGGTCGCTTACTGAACTCTGGCTGGAGACTAGATCAGACCCGGTGGCTGAGTCCTCCCTGGCCCGGCAGTGTCTCTACATGTGCCAGACGGTGACAGGAGCTCCTGCAGTCACTTATGTTCTGAAGAGTCACAGAACATCAGTGATATGTTTTATTGGCATAGGAAATTCTAGAAGCCTGATGGGGAAGGCACGGCGGAAAGAACGCACAGTGGAACAGCCACTGCCCAAGGTCAACTGGCTATGGAGCTGACCATTTCTGCCCACGGCGAGAAGGGAAGATGCTGTAGCGACAGGATTTGGTCCCTGGGCTCCTGACCACTGGATCACCAACCAAAGCAGGCACTTCATGGGAGTTGAGAGGAAGATTCAGGGCTGGAGGATGGCTCAGCACTCTGCAAACCTGGTGGACTGAGTGTGAGCCCCAGATTCTCCATAATGATAGGAGCAGAGAACCAACCCCATAGAACTGGTCCCTAACCTCCATACATGTGTGCTTAGCGCAGGTGTCCACATAGGTACATTACATACACACACACACACACACACACACACACACACACGCACGCACGCACGCACACCCCCCCCCCATTTTTTAAAGACTAAAACAAATAGTCAAGGTGAAAATCTCTTGAAGTGATGGAGAATCTGCCATGCACCTCTCTGGGTTCACAAGTATGAGACACACACTCCGACCCCATCACAAGAAGCTCGGACCAGCCTCAGCTGGAGCCAAGACCAGGATACAATCAAGAATCCGGGACTGGGGTTCTAGTCAGTGCCACTATCAGATTCTCCAACCACAAGCCTGCTTTGTCGGTTGCTTTGTTTTGGAGATAAGGTCTCATACTGTGGCCTAGGCTGGCCTCAGACCCACCTTTAAATATTTCAGGTATTATAGCTCCTGATCCCCCCAGAACTAGCCTCTAAGTTGTATCCCACAGGAGGAGGGAACAGTCACCGCAAACTGGTCTTTATGGGTTTCCAAAATACTCAAGGCCAGGAGTATTCTAGAACTGTGTTTTCCTAAGTCTTCTAGAAAGATGACAGCGTATCGACAGCTAGAAAAACGAACTCCGACGAAGAACACAGCCTTTCTTCCTTACCAAGAGCAGAGAGCCCCAGAGGCAACACCACGTGAGCTGCTTACCCAACATGACCTGGGGCTCTCTCTGTTTTTCCTGTGGTCTTTGTTGGCTCATTGCGCAGAAAAGTTAACGGAGTCTCCTGACCTCACCTTTAGTTCAAATAGACAAAAATCGGGCATTCACGACTTGACATTCAGTAGACATACCACTCAATATCAACACCATACAGTCTTGTAGAGAAAAACAAAAAAAGCTTAAATATGAGAGGGCAAAACAAGAAAGTTGTACCAAAAGATACACATGCCATCTTGTGTCCAGGTAAAATGTTCTCTGCACATTGATGCTTTTGATAAGATGGTTATAGAATTCATCTTTAATGGCAATACCAGCAGTAAGTTAACCAGTACTAAACTGGGCATATGCACACTAGCTGGGCCTTTTAAATATGTTCCGTGGCATAAATCATTTGCAGGATTGAAGAAGTAGCGGCATGGGATTGGGCAGAGCTGGCTCAATGGGCATGTCGTCTCTCTGGCACACACATCCATGATCACCTCAGATGGAAATAGGCCGGCTGTCACAATGAACAGCTCCCCATTCAGTAAGAAACCATGTACCTTTACTTCAGGAGGTGATTATTATTATTATTATTATTATTATTATTGATTTTTTTGTGGAAGATGTAAATCCACTTGAATTTCTAGGCTTCGGTTTATCATCTGGACTTATATACTAAGAGAATGCTGTATGTGTGCTCTAGGAAGAATGATTAAGGAACTTATAAACAAGCCAGATCCTTTTACCAGGGACTAGTGTCCTCACCCCAGTTTAAAAAGTAACAACAAAATAAGAAACAGGTCTCCTTTAGTCACAGGAGTCTCTGCAGTTCCACCTGTGACCTACAGGTGTCGCCCTCTGCATGGCGAGGCCCAGGAGGGCAGCTGGCTAGGAGGCAGACAAGTCTGAGCTGCCTAACCTGAGCATGTGGAAGTAATACACGCCTCTAAGCGAATGGCCTAGTCCTGGGGAAGTAGAATAGAACATTCATAAGCAGCCACACCATCTGTCTTTATACCATCTCATCAACAGAGAGAGGGTAAAGGCTCTTTAACATAGATGAAAGCCCAGGCTGACACTGACCGGAAACCCGTGAGAGCTGAATACCAATAAAGGTAGAGAAATGATTAAAAAACAGGGATACGAACTGCAAATCTGTCTGGACAGCCCAGGCTCCTGATGCTCTGCAGACAGGGTGTGTCTTTAGTGGTCCCAGGAGTATTTTTTTTTTAATGTAAGTTTTCTCCATCAAAGGCCTGGCTTGGGCACCCACAGGGAAGGGCTGGTCGGTCTCCTGGCCCCTGGACACGAGTGTTGGGCAAGAATGCAGGAGCCTCTGGGTCTGGACCAGAGCCTGCCCACTGAGCTGGGGCTGCCTGCTAGCTCCTCGTGTGCTGACGGAGTGTGGAATGGAGGGGCAGTTTTCCCACAGATCATCCTGACCCTGTGTCGTAGCAACTGGCCGGGGTCATGGCAGAGGCCATGTTTCTGGCTTTCCTTCTGCAGTATCAGCCACAGAGAGATGGCAGGAACAACTGGAGGTGTGGGCTGGCGATGGGTTTTATCTGGAAAATTCTGTCCTTTGCTCCGAGAAATAAGTTGCTCTCCTCCAACCAACACTCACAACAGCCACCACGAAGCTCAAGCAGACCACACCACCGGCTTTCCCTCGGAGCACTAAGGAAATGATTGTCACATCCTAACTGCGGTACAGCAGAAATGCTTTCTCAAGGGCGTAGCAAGACCTGGGCAAGGAGGTCACTCCCCACACCTCAGCCCCAGTTCTCAGAAGGAGGCAGTGGGTCCAAGGCATCCGGGCAACTCTGGTTTAAACAGATAGCAGAGGTGGGGCCGCTACAATCCTGCAGGAGCCCAGCTTCATGGTCGTGCCCACCTGGGCCCTCAAGTTAGGGTGCTCCTGCCTGTCTGCCTCCATGGTCAACGTGAAACTGGGAAGGGGAAACTTTGTCATTGACTTGAGTCTCAGGTTGTTCTCAGACTTGCTGTGTAGTGGAGGTTAATGCTGATCATACAGTCTCCTGCCTCCACTTCCCAAGGGCTGCGATTGAGAACAAGATGGAGCCACGGGCTTCATGCCTCAAGCACTCGACCAGCGGGAGCTCCACTGTGGCCCAAAGTGAAGGAAATCTAGAAAACTAACACGGCCTTCCAGTGGTACCCTCTGCCTTTCTTTCATTGCCACATAAAACATGGCCTAAGGCCTCGGAGCAATCTAGAAACCTATTTGCTTTGTGGGGTTTTGTTTTTGTTTCCTAGACAGGGTTTCTCTGTGTAGCCCCTGCGGTCCTGGAACTAGCTCTGTAGGCCAGGCTGGCCTCGAACTCAAGAGATCCGCCTGTCTCTGCCTCTTGTGCTGAGATTAAGGGTGTGCGCCATTACCCAGGAGAAACCTATGCCTTGACCGCCTCTTTTCTTCTGACAACTCCCAGGACGCCCTGCCCAGGGCAGAGCTGGGCCAGCCTGCTCCAATCACTCTCAGCTCCCCGTGAGCAGCAGAGCCCTCCTGGCACAAGAGTCCCAGCAAACAGACTGACCCTGAAAGAGGCACGGACCTAGAAAAATCTCCCACAAATGCTCTCTCTAGCCCCTGGCCAAGGAGTCCCCAGAGTCTCCTCCTGTGAGCTCTCCAGCTCACCTGTGTCAGCTGCCAACCCCTGGGGATCTGGAAGAGTTTGGGGAGCAACCCGGAAGCTGGTGCGTGCAAGGAGTGGGAGCTACAAGCCAAACCCAGAAAACAGCGTCATTATGAGGTCAGCATTCCACCACGGCACACGCTTCCCAGATAGTTCACCCACGAGAGCATCTGGGTTAAAAAAAAAAAAATACCATTTTCCCCCAAAGAATGGGTCTACAGACGTGTCCACTGGGGGTATTTTACACATCGCTTACAGGCTTGAAGGGAAGGGGAGCCAATCAATGATTATAACTAATCCCTCTGTTCCTACCTCTTAACAGGATAATGTAGATTAATTCAAACCTGACAAAGCCCCCACAGTGCCTTGATATGATAGAAATTTGGAAATTCTCTTAAGAATCAGGGTGTCTGTACCCAAGGCTCTCACACGAACATGTTACTTAAATAACACACCAATCTGTGATCCCCGAAGAATGAAATTGTTCATTCCATTTTACGGGGAGGGGGGGGATGCTTGGGGGGTGGAGGGGGATAAAGTGAGTTCGCCTGTCGGCAGGCTCAAGAGCTGAGAAACATTAGCTGTCATGAGCCACAATCAAATCAGGTTTGAAATATTTAGCAGTGGCTCGGAAAATGCGCTGGTGCGGCGCTGACAGGCGAGGTGTGCAGACGCCCGCTCTCCATTATAATGGAAATACCAGGCCCGTTCTGAATATGTATAACCCAGAAAAATGTATTGATTTTTCATTCGGCATTAAAAAAAATGGAATAGCCTGCAGCTGTCAAAAGCCTTTTGTTAAAAGCCCGTCCTTCCTGGAATGAGGTTTACCAGAAACAAGTTTTAATTGTATATGGGACCTCTTCTTTGAAAAACAAAATAACCAATCCGCTTACTTTGGAGACAGGGTTAAGGCTTTTGCCTTGCTGCCTCTCTCCCGTCTGCAACCTAAATTAACCGAAGGAACAGCCACCTAGGCAGGTGGGAAGCACCACGCACTCTGACCAGCGGAAGTGACCTGGGTGGCGGTCACAGGGATGGTTGGTTGGCGGTGGGCAGCAGGAGGGACTTGAGCTATGTTTGTCCTCTTGTCCCTCTTCCTTGGGTGGGAGCTCTGGGCTCACATGCTATCTGCCCCAGCCAATCGCTTTCGCTCTTTCAGCCTTGGTTGGCACAAGGGCAAGGCGAGGAACAGCCTTGTGTATCCAGTCCAGTCCTCTTGGCCTTTTCTTATCAATGGGAAACCTCTACTGGGTACAGATATAATGTAATGTGTGCATGCTTTATTTCACGAAAGAGGCCAAACCCCGCAGCATAAAAGGTAACTGCTAAGACCCGGACCATTTGCTTCAAAAAAAGAAAAATGCACTCCCACGTTACCCCTCCCATGTTAAAATTCTGATATGCAACAGAAACTTGTAACAGGTGTGATGCTCAATGCTGACGGGCAGATGGTTGTTCCGTTGTCAGTTTGTTAACTCTCATCCTTGTTTTCTCCCTCCAGTCTAATGGTGAGGACTCAGTGAGCTACAACCACAAGGGTGGAGCAGAAAACGACATAAGTCTCACCTCCTGGACATTCTAGCACCTTCCCTGAAAGGTGACCCAAGGCATTACCAGTAGGCGACTCTCTGAGCCCCTGGGCTGTGTCTGTACGGCAGTCATGCTCTATCCTGAAGCTACAGCAGCATCCCCAAACACGGCCTCTTACCCGGTTACTCACAGACTTCCTCCCATCCCCGACAATCTGTCTGTAAGCTGCCTGAGAGGCAACTCAGAGCACTGTAGTTTTCTGGGTAACAACTCCTCAGCTCCAACAACGCTCCCTGAAAACAGGGTAACAGGGTGCCTGCCCGCCACAAACACAAATCCTTGTCTTTGCATCTCTGCTCCTCAGCGTCTCTGTGAAGGGTGCACATCCTCACCGGCACCGGAGGACAGGGCATCTGCACATCTCCCTGGCAGTAGTTACCTGATGGTTCTAATTTTTAAACAGCTGAACTACTTTGTCCATTTCATTTCATTTCATACTTCCTACAGATTCATCAAGGAAAATAGCAACGGGGGTGGGGGTGGGGGAGCATCTGCCATAGTCCAGGCAGGAAAGCTTCACAGCAGAGCCAAAAAGAGGCAGAAGGGGGCTCCCTCTCCAGGCCACCATTGCCTTGACCGGTTTACCCAGGTAAGCTCTGCACATCTGCCAAGGACGGCCCTCCAGCAGCCCGGAGAGCATCGAGGGCCAAGGCCAGTGTTCCTACGTGTCTTTTTCTCACCTTGGTGGGTGAAAAAAGCAAAGAAGAAAGAAACTAGTCAAAGTCGTGACACGATGTTTATATAAAACCACCTTCTCGGAGACGATGTTTATAAGCACATTCCAGCCCACCAGAAGCCGGGAGGACGTGGACAGGAAAGGGCCTGGGAGGACGAGGAGGGGATCAGCCCTGTGCCGTTCTACAGTGAGAGGCTTCTTCTCCTCTGGGTCTTTGAAGTGATTGTTTGACTTAGGAATTCTCTGTTCTGCGCGCTGCTCATTCAGCCAAGACACCTGGGGGCCGCACCTGGAGATTCTGGAGGCTGCTCGAAAGGTCTAGGTATGGGGCTACCACCCTCCCAGAGGCCTCTGGGAAAAGCTCCGTGGAAGGTGGACGACGGAGGAATCCAGCCTCCTCACCACAGCTCTGACCTCCTTTCTCACCCCTACCCTACCCACCTGCCTTTTGGCACTGGGCTGGAAGAATCACCACTCAGAAGGCAACTCCGGGTGTTATTAAACATGACTAATTGGGGGCGAGAGACCATTATGCCTTTGTATATCTGAAGATCCTGCCACTGTTTACAGAAGCAAGAGAAATGGAGACTGTGCAGCGCGCAGCAGCCTGGGAAGGCTCCTCCTCGCCTTGCTTCTGCACTGGCTTCACTTCAGACTGGTGCAGCCACGGGGCAGAGTCCTTGTGGGTCCAGAGCCCGTGGCCTTGCAGAGAAAATTCCCCGTCTCTGAGCCGTCCCTCCTGCGGGAGCGACACTGAACAGGAGTTAAGGATGCCGCCATTGTGTGGCCAGGGCGGGCCCTGCCATTTTTCCTCTCCCAGGCAAGGCCACTTGGTCATTTGAACCGTTTGTCAAAACCACACTAGAATTAAGGGGGTGGGTGGGGGTCAAGAGAGGAGAAAAAGGGAGGAAATGCCTAGAGCCTGCACTGCACCGGGTCCCATTTATCTGTATGCTTCAGTGAAAGCACCTGGGCAGCCCCCTGCAGAATCCCAGAAAGGATCAAAGGGAGTGAGCAGCGACAAAGCACAGGAACGAATGGGCCTCGGACTCGCCTGGTGGCGATTCACAGGGAAGGTTTCAAAAAAAAAAAAAAAGAAAGAAAGAAAGAAAGAAAGCAAGCAAAGAAAATAACGGAGAGGTGTGAGCTCCAGTTTGTAAAATACAAACCCAGCTCTCAAAGGGCCTCAGCATGCAGGCACGGTAAACATGAAGCCCAACTCGGGCCCAGAACTCTGGAGGAAACTGAGTTCAGCAGAGACGCGGTCCCTGGGTTTCTACGGAGCTCTGGCTGCGGCTGTTCCTTTCACACATGAAGTGTAAAAAAAGGCAAATTCCCTGAGAATGTTTGTGGTGGAGCGTGATGGGATTGTGCTGTCATTTATGGGAAATAATCGCAGACCCATCTCTCCCTTTCCCCCCCATTTTCCAGTCCAAATAACCATGAAAAATTACACTTCAATGTCAGCGCCGCGACGAAGGAGGCTTAGTGGATTTGCAGGGGTTTGTTTTTTGTTTTTCTTTTCTTCTTTCTTTGGGGGGGGGGAGCTCGACCGACCGACCGACCAACCTACCTACCAACCTACCTACCTACCTTCAATCGTACTTCGTTTAAAACATGACCTAACAAATGCATTTCGACACATATCTTTCTCTTGCTCTCCTTTCTTTTAAATGCCATTTTGCAGTTTAACCTCACACCAAACTGGAATATTCTGGAAAGTAGAGGCAAAACAGAAGGTCCTTGATACCAACAGAGGTGCCCCTCTCCAGGCAGCTGAAAACAAAGTCGCTGGGAGAAAACACTGTTTCCAGCTCAGCATGCTGCTTGGGAAGAGAGGACAGAGGCAGGGGTTACAAGTCTGCAGGACACAGCATTTGAGAAAGAAAGGTCCCTGGAGCCCAGGAAGAGATGAGGGTCTAGATGGAAGAGGGAATGGAAAGGACTTTGCACACTCATTCATCAGACCGAATCACTTCACAGACTTGAACACATTAACTAAAGCATTGGGGGGAAGAGTAGGGTCAGAATTATGGGTGCAGATGGGGAGCCTCTGGGAAGGGTACCAGTTCCTTCCTGCCTGCCCCCTCTGCAGAAAGGGACATTTTTCAATCAACAGAAAAGATCTGCCTGAAAGCGTTTTAACATTCCAGGTGTGAGGCCCGAGCAGTCCCCACAGCATCTGTCTTTCAATAACACCCTGCTTCAAATAAACACTGCCAAGCCTCCATGGTTGAAGGGGAGAAGACAAGATAGATAAACACACATGAGTGATAGAGTAAATTAAGGCGTGCGCGCGCACACACACACGCACACACACACACACACACACACACACACACACGCACACACCTAACATTTTCCATTACTGAAGACTGGTATGGCCTTCAGAGTTAAAACTGACTCACTGGAGAGAGATCTTGTGCTTAATGCAGAGAGGTGCGGGGGTCGGGAAGGCTGTAAGCATACTTAGGCATCTACGAGCAAATGAAGGGGTATGGGAAATGAACAGGATGTACCAGAAATGATATTACAGGCAGGTGATTAGACCCTAATGGGCATACGCAAAAACCTTGAGGGATGGCTCTCATGACGGGAACAGCAGCAATGACGGATGGAAGACATACAGGAAGCAGAGCATGGGAAGGGAAGGAGGTGGGGCTGCCCTGCAGACTCAGGGAAGGCATGATTTGACAAGGCCAAAGGGAATTATGGACTTCTAAAAAGGCATTTTAAAAAAAAAAAAAAAAAGCGAATTAAGGGAGAAAGTAACAGGTGAACATGTTGTTTCTGACCATTGAGACAAATAGTACAAAATGGAGAAAAATAGAACCCTGACGGCAGAGGTCTGAGTCACAGGGCATAGAGATGACAGACCTGGATTTGACTCCCAGCTTGGTTGCCTCCTTATTGTTAAGGCCACCGTGCCTGAGGAGTAGAGCCATTCAGAAAGCAGCTTTCTGCCCATGAAGTGCACAACTCAGACAGAAACATTTGTTGACTTCTACCAGCGGATGGCAGAGCAGCGAGGGACTGGCTGTCAATGGGCTGCTTCTGCCCGGATCATAAGCCACTTACATGCACAGCTGGTAAAACAGGCTGATTCATAAAAACAAAGCACAAACAAAGGCTTACACTTGCCAAACCAAATCTGACCGAACAGAAATCGGGCCAACTTAAGTGGGATTTCACTCAGAAAACACTGGCTAAACCCACTGCCAGTACTTGGGCAAACCCGAGTGTGTGAGAAGGAGGCTGATGCATTTGAAAGGTACCACACATCACAGTGCGATGCCAGGCACACACACACACACATACACACACACATACACACACACACGCACAGACCCTGGCAGTAACCCACAACAGATCCCTCATCTCCAAGCACCTGGAGAACCTTCAAATAACCATAACACACTGCCTGGCTGCAAAGCAAAGAGGCCAAGTCTGGGAGGAGATCTCATGGTCATGACATTTGAAGACACACCGCCATGTAGACAGTCATGGCGTTTTCCCAAACCATCAAGAGTCTAGTCTGACACAGGCAGGCGGTGGGAGCAGCAGGTTTCGGTTGACCGTTCCTAAGAAAACTGAAGGAGAAACACAGGAAACTGAAGTGTGTGTGTGTGTGTGTGTGTGTGTGAGGGGGGGCGGTGAAGCCAAGTGCTCCTGCGCTAACGGTTGGGACAAGCAGATGGCACCTTCTGCAGTTCTTCTGTGTCAATGGGAAAAGGAAAATTCTTGGCTCCTCCACGGAGGAACTCCGAAAGGCATGCCAACAGTTCCACCCAAAAGCCTGTCATTGTTTCTGCTTTGTTAATTTGGATCCTACGCAACAAAACAGTAATTTTCTGGGGTTTAACAAAATGTTAACCCATATTCCTTTCTCAGAGAATGCTACCCGCGGCGGTTCCTCCTCTCGTCTCCCCGAGGTACTGTGTTTTAAACCAAGCCCTAAGACTCTGGTTCATCTACTTAGCTTTTCCTCTTATAAATGGTTTATGAGCTCCAACGGCAGGGTAGGCATCCTTGGGAAGCACAGATTCCGTTCCTTGCCTCCAGTCCACAGAGCACTGCATCTCCAAGCACAGTTCTAAAAGCAATCACCAATCACAGGAAACACTACAATAAATGTTAGCCCAAATCGAGGCTTACACCTATATGCTACAATGTTGGGGGACACTGGAAGACTGAACCCTGGACACCGAAGACAAAACAGCCATGAGATGCACATGATTTGGGTAGAAAGGTACAGTTTTATGACAAAGAACTGGTGCTTAACTCAGGCATTACTGACCTATGTAGGGTTGTAGCACAAATTTCCAGTTAATTGGGGTGGGGAGATCCTTCTCTGTAAGCAACGAAATGGGTAAACATCCTAGAACTCTACCGACAGGGAAATCCTTCATGCAGGATCTGCCCCGCTTTTTCCAAGTGAAAGACAGATCCTTAGCACAAAGAGAGTAAGGGACCATTGAAGGTTTTGTTCCACTGTCTGGCATGGACTTGTAGGAAATGGGGAAATAAAAATAGCCAAATGTTCAATGTGATGTCAGTGACGACAGCGCCCAGTGTGGGGGACAAAAGAAGTGAGGCCCCGCCCCTTACCAAGCACCACCTCTCTATGGAAAGAGGGGGGAATTTGGATAATAATCAGTAAGGGGGAGATAGAGCAGACTATGTTAAAATTAAGAATATGGGGCTGGAGAGATGGCTTGGTGGTTGAGACGAGTTGCTGCTCCTTCCGGTTTGGTTCCCGGCACCCACATGGTAGCTCACAACTGCCTGTAACTCCAGTTCCAGGGACCCAATGCCTTCTTCTGGCCTCCACGGGCATTCTGTGCACAAGGTACACACATATAGATTGCAGACAAACAATCATACATGTAAAGTAAAAACAAATCTTTCTTTTTCCAATTACGCATATGCTATGAGAGCGAAAACACCCTCTTCTCTCCAAAAGGTGCCCATCTATGAACTGACTCAGCCACAAAGTTCACCAAAGAACGATGGTGAAGAGCCGGAAACAGCAAATATTCTGAGAGAGGAGAAGAAAGTGGGCCTCGGAAAAAGGCTTGGGAAGGGTGTGGACAGGAGAAGACGAAGAATGTTGCTCAGCCACAGAGCTAAGTAAAATTTAGGTATTTAACGTGGGGCGTAACCAGAGGTTTCTTTCACATTTTAGGAAATTCAAAATGGGTAAATAAGCAGGGTAGCCCAAACGAGGAGATAACACGTGTTGTTCAAGCATAAGACTCTGTAAGGTGAAAGGGCTGTTTGTAGTCACCCGAGGGCTCTGCATTTGGTCAAAGGAATTCAGGAAGTGACAGCGAGAGCCTTGGTTTTACAGACTTAAGAGATGGATGGGCCAATGAGGGAGCTCACAGGAGGACGAGGGACTGAATAGGAGGAAGGGAAAAGTGCTCAAGTCAAGCAAAGGTCATGTGACCAAGGAAGGGGGCTAGCCACCTCGCTCCCTCCTCAAAGGCTCAAGTTGGTGCTGCAGCTTTTCTAGGCAATAGCCAGCTCTTCTCAATATTTTGGCATAAAAGACAAGCAAGAAGAAGAATCAAGCTTACCAGAAACAGAACCGAAAGGCTGAACTGGCCCCTACATCCCACATAGCCATGTTTCTAGCAAATGGCATGCTGTTTACTCCCTGCCCAGCGGTAAAATGACACCCCAGGTATAACCACCGGGCTTAAAGCCAGGACAGAGGGTAGTGCTCGCCCTTTCTCTTCCTGCCCGCCTTTCTTTTTCATGTCTCCTTCTTGCTCTTTTCTAGAAGGGTGGAGCCTAGGAACATTCTAGATCCGGGTTAAGTCCAAGGCATTGGTGACAGGGCTGCTGTCACAGGCCCGAGTTCCAGCCACAGAGAGCTAGCAAAAGCCACGTAATTGCTTTTCCCCTTCCACTAATAAGCTTTCAGCAGGGGAAGAATTCAGCTTCCTGTAGTCAACGGACCCTTTTTTCCCTGCCTCTCCTCACTCCAAATAATCTAAAGTGACTGCAATTTCAGCCCTGCCTCTCCAGCATTCAGCTCCACCGGCTGGGGTCAGAGGGTGTCAAGTGAGGGCTCTCCTTTTCTCTCCTCCTCTGCCTGCACGCCACCCATGCTTCTTTGTAACTGAGGCAACCTTCCTCCCTGGCCCAGCCATTATGTGGGCAGCACGCTGGCTACCCGCTCTCGGAGATGTCTCTTACGGCCCAGGCTGCATTGAAGGGAGATGGCTTAGCAGTAAACTCAGCAACTGATTGGTGACGACCAACCACAGGTACCAACTGGTGACCTAGGCCGCAGGTTTTAGAAAACGCACGACAGCAAGACAGTCGTGTGTGTTCAGGTGGGTGGCTGCTTGTGGGACTTCTGGGTTAGGTCTATGAAAATGAGTTCTGCTTCTAAAATCTGTCTGATTTTGTGGGACAGGGTGGTAGTGGTGGCGGTGGTGTGTGTGTGTTGGGGAGGGGTGCTTATGTATCTTCGTGTGTACGTGTGGAGGCCAAAGTTGTTGTTTGCTATCTTCCTCCATTGCTTTTCCTTCATATTTTTCAAGACATAGCCTCTCGCTGAAGTTAGCGCTCAGGCTAGACTGACTGGCTAGCCAGCTCCAGAGATCCTCCTGCCTCTGCCTCCCCAGCACCAGGAATAGAGGTCCATGCCTCAGCGCCTTGCTTTCACACATTCTACATGGGACTGTAGACATGGGACTCATTCTACATTGAGACTGGAACTCGGGCTTGCACGGCAAAGCAGTTTACTCCCTGAGCCATCACTCCAGTCCTGTTTCTAAATTCCCTTTCTTGGGATCGCCTTAAGTATTCTTGTGGTCACTGTTTCCAAGCTAAGCTCCTCACTGAATCAGCTGCGAGTGGATGAACGCCTTGTACGATCCTTGCTGGTTCCTTGTCTCGTTTCAAACCACAACTTCCATTAAGCAGGGAAGCGGTGAGCACACAGAGAACACAGGTGTGGAGAGCCAAGAGGGAGGCCATGGCAGACGCCGGCCCTGCAAGGGTATGGGAGGAGGGCAGTGTGCAAACACCTAAGGCTTCCTTGGGAAAACCTGAAGCGGGAGACACAACACAGGCAGGAGCCCGGACCTCTGCACCCTTCTTCTGACCGCTGTACCCAGTGTCTGTGCAGGCTGGGAAGGGGAAAAGAGGATCTGTCTTTGTACCCACAAAACACCTGCATCCCCACCCATGCGCAAACTCCTGCAGCGCGCCCTCCCTCCCAGCTGCAGACAGGCCTGTGATGGGAATGCATTTCCCTCAATTACGAGCTCTTGTCCCCAGTCTCAGTTCATCAGCATGGTGCAGCCAAGTCAATGAAAGGCTCCACAATGAAGTAATCACATGCGTGCGGATGTCCGCTGGGCTGGCAGGGCTGCAGCCACGCCCTGCCAAGCCAAGCCACCTGGGTTCTCCACCTTGCCCTTTGCAGGCCACCCCCCACCCCCGCATGCGCCCCCACTACCCGTCCGTGGAGCCTCGGGCTCCTGCGGCCATTTTCTCTGACTTGATCACAAATGCTTTAATTGCGAAGGGAGAGCACGGACGACTGGCCAAGCGTGGGTGATGGGATGACTGTGGGTGCTCTCTCTCCTTTTCTCCTGCCTGTGCAGTCCTTTGCCACTGCCATGGAAACCTGTCTCTGTGAGTTCGAGGCCAGCCTGGTCTACAGAGAGAGTTCCAGAACAGGTTCCAAAGCTACCGGGAAACTTTGTCTCAAAAGACAAACAACAACAATAAAAACCCAAACAGACAAAGAACAGTCCCATGCCCAGCAAGGTGACATACACTTTACTAAGTACCTGCCCAGTGGAAGCATCACAATACCCACTGGGCTGAAGTAACACAATCAGCAGTCCCATTCCACAGATGAGGAAACTGAGGCTGAGAGAAGATAAATGACTGGCGAAGGTCATAGGCTGGGAGGAGGGTGGGAGAGTAAGCGGCTGAGCAAACCAGAGTGGGAAAGATGAGGGAAAAGGACACCGCAGGGGTGAGGGGCAAAGGGAACCCAGGTGTGTCCAGACCTGTGGAGGGATGGTGTAAGCTGCAGAGGCTAGCCCATAATGCCAAAAGCATGGAGTTCCTAGAAGGGCTAGCCAGACACGGACAGTGACTGAAGATTGGGGACACAGAGGTCCTGGAGGCCAGGTCCTATGAGGTTCTGTGGGCCACTGCCTGGCCAGAGCCTCTGGACACACCAGGCACTTCAGAGAAGCTTGGCACAGCACGCTCCTCCTCCCCATTACCTCTTCCTAGGAGCGCATAGGACCTACGGACCTAACTACCACAGCAGCGCCAGATCGCCTTGGTGGTAGTCTTCTCTTGCCTGAAGAGCAGAGAACTGTTGTATGGTGGGTGGTGGTGGTGGTGGTGGGGGCGTTCTGCATGTTTCACATGGGGGTCCCGAGGTGGGTTCCCACAGAAAGGCTACTGTCTGCCTACGAACACATGTGTGTACGACAAAGCTGGCTCCGAGGTGAAGAAACGCATGGGGAGGGGAGACTACCACACACCCTTTGCCAGACGCTGTGCTGGAGCACCGGACAGCAGCTTGACACCCAGAGAGCCAGAAGTGGTCACGTGGACACCAGGCTCCAAAGCAAGCACCAGAGTAGCCCATAGGTAACAAACACTAGGAACGGAAGGGCTCAGGACGGCAGCAGGGGAGCCAGGACCGTGATGACACAAAGACAAGCCAGCTACGGTGACGGATTCTTTGTGTATCCCTTTTCTAAAGCCAAACAGCCTGTGACTTAATACAAGCTTCCACTGACTCTTAGCCCTTAGTGAACTCTGGGACACACAACCTAAGTTTGTTGTTGGGGTGGGGGGTGGGCTGTGTTTCTTCAGATTGGCTGTATGTCTGCTCAGGGGACCACACAGCAGCAGTGCCTCCCCTGGTGGCCCACAACTCCTCTCTGTGGCTAGTTCCACAGGCCTCCCTCCTTCCTTCCATGTCTTAGGGCTGTGGCTGGACTACCAGGCTTGGTAGAAGACTCCTCCACCCTCCCTACCTTCAAGCTGTGTGTGGCCCTGATCAGGGCTGGCCGACTCACTGTTTCTCCAGCCAAGACAGGAGCAAAACTGGATCGGAGCCAAGTGGGAAGCAGGTAAAAGTGACCACCTTTGGGAGCCCCTTCCAGGCCTGCCAGGGCTGTAGTTAGGGCACAAAGACAAGACCGCAAGCCAGAGCAGGACGGGGGGGGGGGGGGGGAGATAATAAGTAATGGGGCAAGTGTGGGGGGGTGGCCAGAGAGGGGAAGCTAAAGGAACAGGAAGCAAAATGGGGTCAAATCCAACCCGGCATAAGGGAAGGGCTAACGTGGGTAACGTGGGTTTCCTCCTTGAGCAAAAGCCAGAGTCGGGCTCCACCCCTCCATTTCATTTCATCAGAGCTGTGCTTGGGGAAGGGGCCAGGACAATTATTGGAGCCTTAACTTGGCTGCTTCCTTTTACAGTACATTTCCCAGAATAAACTACCCCAAGACTTCATCCATCTCCAAAAAAGGCAACTGCGAAAATCCCTGATATCCCAGCCCTTGTGCCACACGGGCACAGTCACCCTCCCCTTTGGGCTTCGGGGCTGGGGAGCAGAGGAGGCCAAGGGGCGACTGCTTAGGTCTGGCCCTAATGGCTCTTGCTGATGCTATGCGGTGTGGGGGCTGATCCCCACACTGAGCAGTTAGGAACTTCCCAAATCATTAACCTTTCTCGGAGTGCATTGTACTGGGAGGTGCTCCCTCCGCAGCCGATTCAGGAGCCCTATTGATCCGCTGCACACTCGGTGCCTTCAAAGTTGTTTATGATCAATATGCAAATTGCTCATGGCATTGATCTAGTATTAATTTTCAATTAGGGAATCCACGAGGGGTCTCTGAGGGTCAATACCTAACAATGCAAAGGAAACTCTGCTGCAGAGAATCGGTCCTGATGCTGCTAGAAGCTTCCCTGAGCCACTTCTTCCTAGTGCCAGGCCCCTCTGAACCATCGCTGTTGCTTGGCTCATTCGGTTGCCTCCTAAGTCAGACCCCCTTCATTCTGCCATCTCTCAGGCTGAATCCGTGGCTGCTGCCCTGTGCCACTACAACCCCCCAGCCAGAGACAAAGGGAGCCTTCCTGGCCTGCCAGTGCGCTCCCCTGACATCAGCCCTCCTGAGTTGATGCCCCCGACATGCCTCCTCTGATCCCCAGCTCCCCATGCCACACCCTGCCCAGACCACTCTCTCCCCCAGCTCCCCAACCACACATACCTTCTTCCTCCCTCTCTCCCTCTCCCTTGTTTCTGCTTAGTCACGGAACGTCACCTTGGCATGCTGCCACGGCTGGAGCTGGCGAACTGCACAGTCCCCAGAAATGTCAGGCAGTCAGGCTGAGCCGCCAGGCTGCCAGGTTATGCTTGGCAGACATCCCACTGATGTCACCTCAGAAAGCCAAGGGAAGGGAAAGGGCCCGGCTTCAAATCGACGGTTTCTCCTTTCTTCTAGCAAAAACTGTTCTTCCTAATGAAACATGGGGCTTGGGGGAGGTTAATTACTTTACCAACCTTGCTCATGGTTCCCAGAAGAGGCCATGGCCTGCCCTCCAGAAGCGCAGGATAATGCCTGTGAGCTTCAGATCAGGGTGTCCCCAGGGAAAGCATGCCCAGCTGGGACTAGAGTGACCTGGGGACTCAGCCATTCCATTACACCCCTAACAGCCCCTTGGAGACTCTTGTGGGAAGGCTGCTCAGCCGAAGGGCTGGAAGTGAAACTCAGACCCAGTCCCCTCGCCACAGGTGTGGGCTCTGCTGCGCTCCAGCGCTCAGCAAGCTGCCAGCGTCGTCACCTCGGCCAGGGCTCGGAATACCGTGCGTACTATCTCCATCTAGAACACGCTCCAGAGTGCCAGGATCTCTTCCACGAAGCTCCTGAACACCCAAAACAAACCATGCCACACAGGTAGTCATCTGCCCGCTTTCCGTGATGCCACTCATTGGGCTAATCTGTGCGTGTTGGCTAGCCAGGCTAATTGGTTTATGGGTAACATTAATTACCATGTTGCTCATTAATGGATGAAATCTTTATTGGTGCCATTGATCAGCAGACTTGTTTAGCTGGCCTCCTAACCAATGGTGGATGTAACAAGCTCTATTATTGGCATATCAATTAATGCAATCAATTCCTGGCCAGCGGCTGCCATTCGGTTTCCTACTTGTCCAGGGATAGGAGACAGAACCATGTCCAGCATGCCTGTCCTTGAGGTTCCCAGCTGTCTACCAAAACCCAGCTGGTCTGGGTGCTATTCAGGGTTTGCCTAACAAACCTGCTCTAGGATTTGAAAACCATCTTTCTACATTCTAGGGATGACAGATGTGCCTTGTCCCGTCAAGGGACATAAGCCGGAAGGAAAGTGCAAAGGGACAGCGACAGCAAACAGAAGGACTAGAAAGGTCAGATGTGTCTCGGGGCCAACAGAATGGCTGGTCCCCAGGCTGGAACCTGGCAGCCATGAAACCAGCATCTAAGTACTTGGCCACTCTAGGGTTCTGTCCCAAGGTGCTGGCCTCTGCAGGCCAGTCATCCCTGTTGGTCCCACACACTAATCTCTGGTGACAAGAGACCTGGATGAAAATATTATCACACACACACACACACACACACACACACACACACACACACACACACCTTACAAGCTGAGCTCTGGTATAGAGGACTTACCAGGCTAGGAGCACCCACTGCCCATGGGTGTCACATGACCAGTAACATACATATATTTCAAAACACATACACCAAATCATATCAACCACACCGGTACTACCACACAGCCACAGTCTGGGGAAAGGCTCAGGCGACAGTGTGTGTTTAGGTGCACTGCTTTAGAAAACGGTTGGGGAATGGGGAACTACGGATGTGGGGTGTGAGGGGTTAGATTTGGATCTGATTGACTTCCGGTAACTAAGAATGCCATGGAATTACAATGACAACAGAGGGGGTACCCAAGCCTTCAGCTTTAAGAGAAACCATGGAGACTGCTTAGCTCTTAAGACTCCAATACTCAAAGAACTAACTGGAACTCACTCCCAGAATGGGTGCTTGAAATATTAGCCCAGGCCTGTTTCTAAAATTTAAACATGCTTTAGAAAACAATCTAAATTAAAAAAGGAAGAGATGACTACTTCACTCCATGGTGCTAATGCTGTTTGTAAACTTTGCGAACACGAGCATTAGGCTGGGGGAAGAGTCTGTACGAGCGACAAAAGCCAGTGACAAGGCGGTGTCATGGAGGAAGAGAGAGGCCTATTCCTGAGCAGTGATAGAACACAGGAGCCCACCGGGGCCATGACGGGGGACATCATTTTTAGCGTTTGAAAGCATAGCTCAGGGCTCCTTGGATAAACAGTGGAAATGTTTCCTCTCGTTTAAAAATAGAAAGTGACATTCTCCCCCCCCCCCCCCCGCCCCTCAAGTGGACCATCAGCACTTCCAGCGTCTTGGGACACAGGAGAGTCCAGCCCTGAGCCAGGGCAATGCCCCAGGCAAGAGTCATCCTCCCAGACACCAGAGAAAAGCAAGCAAGAGACCACACGGGGAGGCAAAGACCAAGTGTGCCTCTCTACACAAGAGAAGGCTGCATTCCACGCAGAGGTCTGGGGGTGACTGGGGGCCACCCAGACAGAGGCCCTTCATCAGCCACTTACCCTATGGTCTTTTTCCCAGAAAAAAAAAAAAAGCGGTCATGAGTCCTAATGGCAAAAATCCCAATGTACTTCAAAGAATAAATGACGTCTGAACTGCTCTCCGGGAACCCCAAAATACTACAGGATTCTGCATTTTTTTTTATTGATGTCATCTTAGATGCTGAGACAATAAAGCCTGCGGGGGTGTGCCAAACGTCACCTCGCTGAAGGTTATTTAACTAGCCCAAGCACCAAGGCAACAAGTTTCTCGTTAGGAGCTTTGCTTAAAACACCTGACCCTTGGGCCTAGCTGAAAATTCTCCGGAGACTGCGAATCAGGTTACTTAAAACCACTACTGCTTGGAAGTACTTCTGTGTGAACCGGATTCATACAGGAACACAAGGGAACAAGGGAGCAAAGGAAAACAGAAGTGTTCTCCATGCAATTTAGCTACTTCTCTAAGCCTTCGTCTAGACCACTGTGGGGTGCCTCTAGGTTGCGCTCACTCTCTGACGTCAGGAGCAGATGTGACAATTATGAATTCCTATAGTTACAGAGAGATCTTCAAAAGCACTGTTTACATACGGGCCTTTTAAAATGATTAAAAATTACCTTACGCATATGGGTGTCCTGACTAAATGCATGTCTGTGAACCATGTACACATGCCTGGAGTTTACAGACGGTTGTAAGCTTCTGTATGGGTGCTGGGAATCCAACCCAGGTCCTCTGCAAGAGCAGCAAGAGGATTCTCTAATTTCTTAGTCATCTCTCCAATTCCCATTTTTGTTTTTAATTAACTCTACCCTCTGGGGCTCAGAATTAAGAAAGGTTTCCGCTCTTCCAGTCCCCCCCCACACACACACAGAGCGTCCGCTCTTCCAGTCCCCCCCCCCACACACAGAGCGTCTCCTAACTGCCCGTATGTCATTCCAGCTCCAACAGGCCTGACTCCCTCTTCCCGGCCCTGCAGGCACTACCCATCACTCACGTGGCACGCACTCAAGCAAACACAAATACACCACATGAAAACGGAAATACGGACTCCAAACCACCACAGCCCATACACCACCACTGCACCTGCTGCACGCAGCAGGCTGGCAGGCTGGCGCAGACTCCCGAGGGTCACCCTGAAGAGGCACACGCACAGGGAAAAGTGTCTGCCGGGAATTTAAAATCCTCCCGGAGTCGATGTGATAGTCTTGTTTCATCTTGTTATATTTTAAGAAAGGAGTGAATGAATGGAAACTTAGCCACCAGTGTAAAAGTTAACAACTGAACTGTTGCTCGTACCTGCTGGGAGAGGGAAACGCATAAGCAGCGGTAGCTGACCAATGCACACAGCTATTCATTCATTTATTTATTCAGTGTGCTTTTATTTGGTTACAGTTTGTCCCCCCCCGGGGGGGATGTTGTTTTATTTTGTTTTCTAGGTTTTTGGGTTTTTGATTTTTTTTGGTTTTTTTTTAATTTTTTAATGATTTATTTAACTTTATTTTATGTGCACTGGTGTGAAGGTGTCAGATCTTGTGGAACTGCATTTTCAGACAGTTGTGAGCTGCTATGTGGGTGCTGGGAATTGAACCCGGGTCCTCTGAAAGAGCAGTCAGTGCTCTTAACTGCTGAGCCATCTCTCCAGCCCCTGTTTTTGTTTTATTTTTGAGAAATAACTTAAAGTTGGGTAGGTGGGGGGAGAGGAACTGGAAGGACCTGGGGGAGGGAAAGAATATGATCAAAATATATTTAAATTTAAAAATTGTTTTAAATAGTAAGAATATAATTTAGAAGAAAAGATAATTTAAAATAAAATAAAATTCTCCCAGAGACCATTACAGAAATCCACAACTTGTGGGGCTGGAGAGATGGCTCAGCAGTTAAAAGTCCTTGTCGCTCTCGAAGAGGACCTGGGTTTGGTTCTCCGCACCCACATGGCCACAAACCATCCATAGCTCCAGCTCCAGGGGATCTGACATCCTCTTCTTACCTGTGTAGACAACGGGCTTGCAGATACACGTATACAGGCAAACCATTCATACACATAAAATAATTCTAAAAAAAAGTGTATGTGTGTGTGTGTGGCAGGAAGAGATCCACAGCTGACCAAAACGCAGAGAGTTGACTGTGAGGTGCACAACCTCAACCAACACATTCACAACCCTCACACCCACGGCTCAGGGAACACGGAGAAAGAGGAGGCAGGGGGATTTCAGGACCCAGAAGAGCAGAATGCCTGCTGTTGGCGAGGTAGACCTAGGAAGCAGTACCCACGAAATTTCAGTATTCTTGTATGAACAAGACTTATACGATGACATCACAACATGGATGGGGACGATGCTCCCACCCCTGGAATGAAGAGCTAGAGGCAAAAATAAAACAGCAGCTGAGAGGGGGGAATCAGTCTTCTCCAGTGAGGAAACGCAATAGGTTAGCCAATCCCAAACAGTCAGTCTTAAACACAGACATGCACGCAACAGTAAATGAACTCATTGACTTGTCTATGTGTATACATACTTGCATGTGTGCATATATAAATAAAATAATAAACAAGAGGTCACGGCTTGGAGAGGGTGTTGGAGGCAGGACCAGGGAGGAGTTAAAAGGGGTGAAAACGATGCAAACAGTACTCGTGCGTGGCATTCTCAAAACGAATTTAAAGTATTAACAATAACCTTCCTAGTTCTAAGCCAACCAAACACTCTTGAATGCATGTACCTGGCTATGGCTCTTACATGGAGCAGGCAAAATAAAGAAATAAACAAACAAACAAACGGATGGATGGATAAATAAATAAATAAATAAGTAAGTAAGTAAGTAAGTAAGTAAGTAAGTAAGTAAGTAAGTAAGTAAAAGATGGGTCAACCTAAAGCTACATAGTGGCCAAGGTTGGCGCTGGCTTCCAACTACTGTTTGGTGCTGTACATTGTGTTGGTCTCTGCAATGGGGGATGCTTGGAGTAGGTGCTTTCCCGGCTGTGGTAACCTAACCAGAAAGGTTCCGTGGTGAGTTTCTCAAAAGTATCTAAGAAAACAAAGCAGGGACTGTGTGTCTGCCTGTCGGTTCACTCCTGATCACAGCTGATGTGTCTCGGCTCATGCCTACTAGATTCTGGCTCTTGTGGACCCAACTGGGCAAGAATGATAAAACTCCCATCCTCACAGAACCTACCCTCCTGCAGATGCACCGTGGGCGACATCACGTGGCTGGATGAAATTCAACCACTCTGCTGGGAGGTGTGAGGACAAGAAAAGTTTTTAAAAAAAACAACAAAAACAGACATGCTTTCCATGACTCTCAGCTCGCTACTGGCCTGGGGGCTGCTTCTGCTAGGGCTCTGAGTTAGTTCCATTTTGTCACTATCAATCAACAGAAGAAATCATTACAGAATCAAGATTCGCCTATTCCAAAAGGCCACTTCATTCCTGAGACCAATCCCTGCTTTCCTAAATCTACACCTGGCTGGTTTTGTATCAAGGCCCTTCCATACCAAACACAATCATAAATCAAATCTTATCAGAATTGAGCCATAAATCTGTGAAGCCTCCAATAATTTCCAGCTGAGGGAATAACACCACAGAAGTACTTTTTAAACTAATTACTCAGATTCCGAAGTGCTGCCCTAATGAGCCCCCTCTCTGCCCAGAACTTACTAAGAAGGAAAACTACCTTCTGCTGCAGTAATTACTGCTTTTCCCCTTCAAACTTCTAACTGGAGATCGATGCTGCATTTTAAGACCCATTGATTTACAATTAGCCTGGCTTTCCTGCTAAAGTGTTTTTTAAGCAGAGTTTACTTTTATTTTATTTTGAAATCTCAGAGATCTGGTCCTCGGATTTTTTACAACCTCGTGAGAGGGGACTGAAGACCTTCAAGAGGAAGACCCACATCTGAAGAGAGGGCGGGCCTGAGGGATGCGAAGCATCTGGGAGGATGAGGAGAGGGAGAGAGGGAAATGGGCTGGTCTGGAAGAAGGCTTCAGAGGCTGGAAACAAAACAAAAACTCAGGCTGGAGGGCAGGGGATAAAATCCAAAGTAGAGAGGTAGAAGGTGGTGCTGTGGACCAGGCTGGGTGCCCAGACGTCGGGAAGTTTAGGAGCTACTTTTCACTGCTTCTGCCGCCTCTCAGCACCCTCGGGGAGAGCGAGGGGAAAAAACACAAAGAAATAAAGAAAAAGCTTTGTGTATCTTTGCAAAACAAAGCGCCGGTTAAAAATAGTGTGTGCAGCAGGGACAGTGTGCGAACATGAGGGCCTGGCAGCGCCTGCATCTGCACAATCTGTCCCATGAGGAGAGCAGAAGTAAGCGAAGCAATTAAGCATTTCATGCTGATTGCTTCAAGCATGTTTTTCTATGCCATAAAGATAACAGCATGAAGGATATGGTCTTGCTGCATGTCTCCCTGCCTCTCTTCGACAACCTCTGCCGTCTGTCTTCGGGGTTCGTTCTTGGCTGCCATGTTTGAGGACTCAAGGTGTTAGCTAGCTGGACTGGCACTTCCTGATGCGAAACAATCACTTCCGTACCCCAAGAGGCAGCTCTCGTGCCCCAGGCTCACCCTGCCTCTGTTTGACAACACACCCTCAAGAGGAGGCTCCTGCCACATTGTCATCGCCCACAGAAGGAAGGAACGCTCAGGGTCTTTGCAGATGGCTCGTAGGCCTCCCAACCCAACCCGGCCCTCTCATTGCAGCGGGTTCTCTAAAGGGACTCGCCAGAGAGGGCCTTGGAGTGATCCAGGCGAAGGATAAAATAAAAGGAGGTGAGGGAGAAAAACTATTAACTTTTGCCTTTTTAAAAAAGTATTTTATAGCTAGATTGTATAGGCCAATCTCTAAGACTAATACAAAAAAAAGTGCAATTAAATCCCTGAAAAACTGACAGATCAGCAAAACAAAACCACCCGGAGGAGAAGCCGATTGAGCCTCATTAAGAAAGAGTTCAGCCTGTTTTTAAAACCCTTTCTTAACACTTAGCTGGGTACCTCCCAGCAGTGAGAGCTCCCAATGCGGCTGGCATAATTAGTGTCAGAATGGAAAGAAGAAGAAAAAAAATCAGCCTAGGAAATAGAAATTAAAACACAAATTTAGGAGGGAGGGGGAAGTTCAAATGGAAAAACCATTCCAAATTCAAGCAACAAATACCCACTGGTCTCAATGAGGGGAATGGGGAGACTGCAAAATTCTCTCCGGTCTGCCCAGATAAATGGGTTCCAATTATACAGAGAAAGGGCTGGGCCACAGGGAGAGATTTATGCTGCAATTCTCCATCTTCAACCTCTCCCCTTCCCCCAAAATATATTCTGTGCTGTGGTCAGCTCCACTCCAGGAGGCTGGGTTAATGGCAGATGGATGGCAAAATGCACCGGCCTCAGCATCAATTATAACCATCACATCTGACAACGGAGAAAATGAGATCGGGTGACAGATTCCCACACCTTCAGCCATCAGGATCCCCCAACGCCGGAGTGCATGCATGCGTGCGAAATGGTGTGTGTGCGTGAGAGCTCCGGTAAACGCATTACGTGTGCGGCCGCCGGCCTGTAATAAGCAGGCATGGAGCTGAGATCCATTAGAGGAGAGCAGGCCACTGAGGAAGAAATACTCTGGAGATGGGGAAGACGGCAGGGAGATGAAGCCATTTTATTAAATCAGGCAAATTCTAATTTATTCTGCAGAGAGAGGGGGAAAGAAAATGGACTCATTCTTGGTCTATCCTCTGAGCTGGCTCTTATCACCCCAGCAGAGGGAGGAAGGAATGGCGGGCTCCGAGGCTCATCTGGAAACCGAGGGAGGGTTTCCCTCGGAAAAAGCAAGTGTTAAGATCTATTTCAATTCTTGCAAGAGGAATATGGAAAATAGGGCTCGAGCCAGAGAAATGGGGGGGGGGGCTCCCTAGCTTTCTGATTACTCTGGCAGGTAAAGAAAGGCTTGCAGATTTTGTTCATTGCAAAGGGAAACCAGGCGGGCAACCGCAGCCCAGAGAAAGAAGACCTTGAGTTAAGGAAATGATGGAGAATCTTCCCAGTGGTCAGAAATGTCACTTGCCACCTTCCCCACAGAAGGAACTAAGCTCTTCATCTGTTGTTGCTGGGGTAGTCTTACGTAGCCCAGGCTAGCCTAGAACCCAGATGAGGCTACATATGGACTCCAGATTCTACTGCTTCTACCTCCCAGCTGCTGGGATTACAGGTTTGTGCCACTCTGTGTGGCTTAAAACATTGCTTTTCCATGCTAAAAGTGGAAAACCAAAACAGGGGAAAGCCCAGGGAAAAGAAACACACATCGGAAACTCTAAGCGCGGGTCTCCAGCTATTAACAAAAGGTGCTGTGTTTGGACGGCAGCTAGAAAAGCAAGGTTTTAATTAAACAATTACATAAAGTGACTTTGGCCCCCGTACGGGCCAGTGCTTCACCAGTGTAAGAGTGCTAGCAAAGAAAGAGACGACACAGTACGTGGGTAGTTCACACCAGATACTATGCGCGTCTCTGGTGCCTCTGCTGTGTTCCTGAACAAAAGGGCAAGCTGGCCAGCCTGGCACAGCACCAGCACTGCAGTCAGCCCATAGCAAATCAGCAACTCTGTGTTACTAGTAACTGAACAGGAGAGATTATTCAAAGGGTTCTGCGAAACACAGGAGGCTTTAGGGGGTCCAGGCGTGGTGGTGAGCAACCCCATAAATGCCCAGGCCAAATGCAGCCAGCTCATCCCACTTCATCTTTTAACAAGGAGGGACTCACAGAGCGTACATCCCTACATACTTCTAAATCACCAGCAAGGGCAGGGTGGGGGTGGTGCAGGCCCCACCCTGATGCTTTTATGCCACTTGGAATGGGAGCTGCTTAGGCATCAAGGAGGCGCTCGGGTTCAAATTCCGAGGAAGGCACAAATATCTATGCTTTCCAAGCACAGGGGAGGCGCCACCAACGCTCACATTGTTCAAGTTCCTACTCCCGGCTGCACAGCAGAGACAGGGAGGTGGTCACTTTCTGTTGGGCTGCAATAAATGAACAGTTGGGGCCATCTTCATCCCTTGCAATGTATTTGTTGCTGGTGAGGCTTGGCTCACGGAAACAGACAAGCAGACTGCCTAGCTTTCATTCCCTGTGACCTATTAAAAATAATCTGGTCACCTGTTTTTCCCACTGGGCCTGCCAGAAGGGAGAACTCCACACTGACACCTGCAGGCGAAGATGCAGACTGCACCTCCTCAGGCGCGGACAGTACTCCCCTCAACCCATACTTCCCCAGCCTGCTGTAAACACCTCTGTCAAAAGCCCAAGGAGGAAGATGGCCAGCCAATATTGACTAAATGACCTTATATGCATGCCCAGCACTGGGCTATTTCCTTAGGCATTTCTGACAAGGCCACAGAAAGAAAACCTTAAATACAGCTCATAAGCTGCCAAGATGTCCTTGCCCTACCTGAAACGCAAGGCTAACCCAACGACATTTCAGGCCTTTAGAGACCACCAACCCCATTTTGATTTTTTGACAACAGGCCCTTCCTTAGGTTACCTGGATAGTAGAATTTTTTTTAATTGGTGGGGGTGGGGAGTTAACAGTAAAACAAACTTCTTTAGAAGTTACCAAAAGCAGAGCTACCTTCTGCCCCCAACCCCCAGGCAACCATTGCCTGTCTCATGCTTTGCAATGCAGAATGGCCCTGCACCCGCCCTGCTAACTCTGTCAGTGCTGAAGAACAGAGTGGCCGCCACACCACAATGCTCCTAAAGGCTTTACAACACCTGATTCTGTGAATCAGGCCACACAGAGCACAGGGACACTGCCCCTCAGCCTGAAAGGCAGGCAGCCAATCAGCATTAATCTTAGCATGGAGAGGACATCCAGAGTTCTTCTCTGGGGTGTGGTGTCCAAGAAGGGTGGGTGGGGGTGGCTCCTCACTTACTGCTCCCCATCCCTAAACTTACTACGGTGCTTCTCGTCAACACCTTGCACCAGGATCCTGGACATGGAAGAAACTATTTTAGATCAAGTCCAGAACCCAGATTCAAATCAACGAGGCTGACTTTATGGCTTATTTATTCTTTTTTTTTTCCCCTCCGCGGACAGAAGGTTAATAATAAGAGCAACTCCTTGGCAAACCTTTAAGGGTAGCCGAAGCGACACTGATGTGAATCAATGCTCCCTTTGTGAAAGCATTACTTGGCAGAAACTGGCTTTCTGAAACCCCCTTACACACGGCCGGCAAAACAAAAAGAAGGGGGAAGTGTCCTTCAAACAAAGGGAAGAGGTGAAAATAAAGAGAGCCGGCGGCACTTCAGTCTTTTTCATAGAGGCAAATGGATCTGGGGCTTTTATACATTAATCAATCAATATCGCTGACTGTACATCAGCAGGGTAGCCAAGTTATGAATGACCTTTCTGGCCAAGAGGACACTTTTAAAGCTCAGAAGGCTGCTCGTGGCTTAGCGACTTCCCGAATTTGTGCCTGCATGACCGCCCCGTGGAGGCGAGCAGCCCTTAGCACTGTGCTAAATATGGCAAGGTTAGTCGCGTCCAATTTGCGCAGAGGGAAGGAGAGGCTGGGACCTGGCCACCCAGTTTATGCATGAGTGGCTGCAGCCTGGGTGACATGGAGAGATCACGCCTGGCCTCCCTCTGGGAAGAAGAGCCTGCCAGGCTTCCCGGGCAGCTGCAGGCCAATCTAAACAGGGCGGCTCGGCTGGAAAGCTATGCCTAGCTCACCTCCCGTCAGCCCCTGAGTCCTCCATGCTGGTGGACAGCTGCACTGGCCACTGTGGGCATTCCCAGGCCTCTCCCTAGACCCAAGGACATCCCCTCAAGAGCCCTCCCCATGCTCCCTGGGTTCCTCCCATAAGGGAGCTTAACTTTCACCTTCCTGAGTTGTTTTCTCTTCCTTGCAGGGACCCACAGAGGGCGTCTCCAGGAAGAAGACATTGCCTTGCTTATGTTCTCCAGAAACACCCAACCTGGAGGAACAAACTTGGGCCAACTCTCCTTTCCCCTTACTAACTCAGCCGTTCTGTTCAGGCCTGGAAGGCAGAAAAACTCTCTAGATTCCACTCTTAGTGGGTGGAAATGGAGCAAGGGGCGGTCCGGGGTTTGGATTTCTATGACAACCATTATGGTCTCAGTGAGGCCAAACGGGACAGGACAAAGTCCCAGCCACTCCCCATCTCCACCTCCACTCTCTTCTCTCCTTAACTGTGGCAACAATGTCTGCAAAAGCCTGGTGGGCTACTCACAAGGCCCCTCTGTTTCCTGTCACCCAGAGTGAGAAACAAAAACTCTGGAGAATTTTAAATATTGCTTTGACTTCCTGCAAAATCGGCACAGAAGAAGCCCCAGGAAAAGGGGTGCTGTCCTCCACCAAATACAGGGGAGACTCAAGGGGAAGAGTGACTGAGAGCACTCCTCCGACTACAGGCTCTGCCAGTCAGGTGGGAGTAAACAGGACATGGCTTAGAGAAGACGAAACTGTTAGTTGCAGCGGTTTCTGGGCCTAGAGGTAAGAAAAGGTTCTGGGTGCCTAGTTACATTCCTCAGGGCAGGAAGCCTCCTCCAATGGTACTACCTTCAGGCACTGGGCCCAGGGCCACAAGAGAGACCCAGAGTTGCAGTACTGAACCAGAAGACAAACTCTCGTGGGAGTCTCTGAAGAGCTGAAACATCTTCATGGGCCCCAGTGTGAAGGATGTTTGTCATTCCTCACACGACTGCTAAGAACGCGGCGGAACATGCTCCCGACAACAGTGCTTTGCTTTCTTTTCTAGCCTGGGTCTTTCCTGTCAGGTGTCCCACACTTAAGTAATACCAATCTTGTCAATTTTTTTTTTAAATGCAGTCAGAGTCCTACCTAGTAAAGGTATTTTCTATTTTGAACTGAAGGAACAAGGTCCGTGCTAGCTGCACGCCATGGGATAGTGACACACAACCCCTTCCTGGTCTGTCAGGTACGGAACTGAGTATCTTTCTATTCTCTGGAGAACTGACAATCTGCAGACTATTAAGCGGGTCTATTCCCCCACCCCCAACCTACTAACCTTTCATTATTTTTTTTTTAAAATAACTTCTTTTGCTTTCTTAATAACTGTGTGTGTGTTCGCACACGCACGTGTGTTCTGAAACACAGTGTTGGTGTGTAATCCAGGCTTGAACTTGGGGCAATTCTACCTCAGCCTCCAAGTCACAAACATTTGGGTCACCTCTGCAGCTGTTACACTGTGAGACCCCCTCACTGAGTGTGGCTGCTCAGAGCAGACCTGAGCTTAGTTCAGTCTTTCTTTCTGAACCTCTCAGACACCTGGTAGTTTCCTTGAAGTCACTCAAAAATTCACTCCCATCCAAGAACTACAAACTGAATTGACCAGGGGTGAGGGGGCCCACAATGACAATCCTGCAGCCTCTGGGGTTCTCCTAGGTTATAAATGCCACCGGCTACCACCCTTGCATGTTGTCCTCTCTAGATGGCCAGTAGCCACTAGTTAACTCATGTTTTTTTTTTTTTCTTATCCTTCTCCCCTTCGGATGACTGGCCAACTCACCACCCAGCTGGCAGACTCCCGAATCCCTGTGTGCATGCCCACACTAACTCTGAAAGGCTCCATAACCACACTTCTCCTTACAGGGACAGGGATATCTTGAATCACGCTGTGACACAGCATCGTTCCCGTCTCTCCGTTCCCGTCGTATGTGCCCACGGGTGTGTTCGTTGGGGGTGGGGAGCGTGCAGGCGGAGCACAGAAGACAGCCTTGACAGTCAGTCGCTATTTTCTACCTTCTTGCTGTCCATTGCTGCCCACAGCAGGCTAGCCAGCAGGTTTCCAAGGACTCTCCAGCCTCCGCCTCTCTCCCAACTGCAGAAGCCCTGGGGTTGCGGGTGCTCACTTCCTCATCAGACCTTATCGGAATCGGGGACCGGAACGCAGGTCCGCACCACTGAGCCATCACCCCAGCCCTTTTTCTGTGCTTCCTAGGCTGTGTGTAAAGGACGACGCTTGCTTGCAAAGATAAAGGAATGTCCATTTGTCCCCCTGAGCATCGGGTGGTGACTCATACTGTCACAAAGGAAAAGTAACTAAACCCAGGCAAAAGCACAACTCAGGCAGCCGGCCCCTAACCCCACAGGCCCGTACTTTGAGAGAAGCCCTATATTGGAGCTCGTTAGCTCCCAAAAACGATAAAGAGAGGAGCCAGACATGGTTGTACCTGCCTGCAATACCAGCATAAAGGAGGCAGAGGTAAGAGGACCAGGAGACTTAGTATAATTCAAGGGAAGTTTCAGCTACAGACCAAGTTCAACGCCAGCCTGGTTACAGGGTACTCTGCCTCAAGTAAACCAAAGTTCTGCAAAAAGAAGGGTACTCACATTCACGTTACAGTTCACATAGTTGGCCAAGCCTCACAACCTTGGCAACTCTAGCCTCGTGAGAGCACGCTAGCACCTGTCAAGTAAGGTCCAGATGCTTCCCCAGGAAGCCCTATCTACAGAGAGAAAATAGGGGGAAATTTGAGTGGGAACGATAGACTCACCATGAGAGGTGCAACTAAGCATAGGAGGAAAATGCACAGAGCTTTAAGATGCCCCACAGAAGAGCGGCAGGCCCTCTTTCCTGCAGGATGCTCTGGGTCTTCTGTTTCCTACGACTATGAACTCCATGAGGAGAAGAGCTGGGAACAAAACGAGTGACCCAAAGGCAAGCCGGGCCACGCCAGGCATTCACACCCCCCAACTCAGGACTCGGTTTTGAAGGTAGAAACCATGGCTTGTGCAACCCGTGGCACCCTCCCAGGCACATGCCGGCTGCATGGCCCATCCTTCTGCCCTAGGGCTTCAGCACCAGCAGGAACCTGAGCCTGCAGTGTTCTTTTCCTTCTTCACGTGGCCAAACCACATCTCAGCCTAAATGTCACCACCTGAGAGGCGACAGAAACAACACGCGCCTGCACCCGGGGTAACCAATGAGCAAGACGGTCCTGGGGAGGAGGAGCCGGCTACCAAATGAAGAATGACAGAATTTGAGCACCGCCCATTGGCCAAGTTCGAAAGAGACAGAAGGCATGGGCAAAGGTCGCCAGTGGCCTTGACTATCGGGAAGGCAGCTGGACGTCCCTGGGGAGAGAGGGCACATGTGCAGCAGCCCAGGAGGAAAAGTCCAACTGGCCATAATTCAGGTCAAGTCGAGATATAATCATCAGGCCACAGGACGTGCAGGGGACGGAATAATGTGTTAGACAACATCGACAGGAGCGCTCATCAAAAGTCAAGCTAGAAGAAATCCTGAAAACGTTGATCTAACTTCGGGGCGGGGGGTAGAAGAGGGGCCTACAGATAGATGAGAGGACTACAAGCGCAGTGGGCTACGCTAACCTGTGCATGTCTGATGTGGGTGGGGGCCCTCGCCATCTACCTTGTTTGAGACAGGGTCTCTTGCTGTTCCTGGTTGTCAGCACCAGATTAGCCGGCCCCACAAGCTTGGGGTATTCTACTGTGTCCGCCCCCTATCTCACCACGAGAACACTGGATGACAAGCGCATGCTACCACACCTGGCTTTACAGGGTTCTGGGGGTTCAAGCTTGGATCCTCACGCATTATACTGCAGGTATTTCACCCACTGAGCCGCTTTCCCAGCTCTGCACCTGGATTTAAACAAATCAGCTCTCGAGGGTCGGGGGGAGGTCCCTGGATTAAGGAATTTATTTGATGATTTGTATAATCGATTTCTAAGAGTTCGATAATGGTATTATAGTTATGTTAAAAACATACACCAACTGAAATACCTTTAAATAAAGGGAACTTTTGTTCTTGCAAAAGAACTGAATGGTGGGAATGTGTGGAGCACATGGCTAAAACATGACTGGCCCTGAGCTGATACCTGTTAGGGAGGGAGGGGCGTTCACAAGGCCTGCTGTAGGACTTGTGCTGGTGCTGCTGGTGTTGCTGCTGCTGGTGGTAGTGGTGGAGGTGCTGGTGCTGGTGCTGGTGCTGGTGCTGGTGCTGTTTGGCGGATTCTGAGTCAGTCTCACTACATAGGCCCAGGCTGGCTGACCTCAGCTTCTGCCTGCGGAATGCTGGGAGTTCAGGTCTGCACCATTACACCCGGCTGCCATACCTCGCTTTCCACTTACCTGTGTACTTGGCACTGTCTAGCAGGAGAAGCCTCTGGACAAAAACCAAAGCTACTTCCTATCTTGAGCGCCCATCTTATGCATAATGTTAATTCCTAGCCTAACACGTGTTTTTTTTTTTCCTTTTTCTTTTTGTCATTTGATTTTAACCCTTCGCCTCATAGTTATACTTTTTGTTTTTCTACCCACAAGCTTTTCTGGAAGGAAAACTCCGCGAGAGGTGGGGCCAGGCCACCCACATTTACCACCGTGGCCCTCGGGCTTTGATACTTCCTGGCACACGAGGAAGCTTCCTTAAATACACACTAGAAAACTGAGAGGTACATGCACAAACAAGACCGCATTAGTCATTTAACAGCGGCTTGAGGCACTGCCCTGGCTTGCATTTGCACGTCGTTTGGAGGGACTGCTCATCCCGCATCTTAGGAAGATGTAAGGACTCCCACGCCACTAGCCGGGGTCAAGTGCTCCATCCTCACAACAGGCCATCGTATTATCAGAAGATACACCAATGGGCTGGAGAGGTGGCACCGTAGGTAAATGCACTTGCTGTCAAGCCTGATGACCTGAGTTAGATCCCCAGAGCCCACATGGTGGAGACAGAGTTAATGTCCACAAGTTAACCTCCTCTGACCCTCACTTTTACAGTGTGGTGTGTCCCTCAACATCCAGCCACAGCATGTTAAATAAATACTTTAAAAAACATATTAAGACATAGATACAGCATGGGACCTTTTCTAGAAATTTCTGAATGAAGCTTAGAGAGAGCCTGGCACAGGCTGCGCACATTTCGTGGTCCTCACTCTGTTTATGGTTGCAAGCATCGTTCGACCATGTGAGTGATTCCGGAACCAATAGCTCAGTACCAACAGTTCTCAGATTTGACCCAAGAATAGAAGCCATGTGGGGCATGGTGGTAGATGACTGTAATCACTTGGGAGGCTGAGGCAGGAGGATTCAGAGTTTAAGACTGGTCTAGGTTAAACAGAAATACCCTATCTCAAAAATTAAAACTATAACTAGAAAGCTAAAACCCATCAATCATCCACATGACAGGCTGTCTGGAAACAACCAGATGTCACAGTTTTGAAGATGGAGCCTAGGGCAGTGACATGGAGTGGTGTACAGCTTACAAGTCGTGAGAACGTCAACTGGGAAATGACAGGCACTCCCAGAATCCTGCAGGATGCCGGGAGATAAGGGCTGGTATCACGGAGCCTAGGCAGACCACAGGCAAGGTGAGCATGTGTTGACCCATGAGTTTCTGTCTATGTGTTTCTAGGGACTGAACCCAGGGTATCACACATGCTATACAAGCTCTCAATCACCAAATCCTCCAGCCCTTTGGAAACACTATTAAAAAGTTAACTTTGGCATTCTATAGAACCAGGGGAAACTGCTTTAATGAATTATGTTAACTAGAAGATGACACGTTCACCTAAGAACCTGACAGAAAACATTCACATTCATGAACTTGTAACTTAAGGAATGCTACCAACAAGCATCTGTGGATGGTTGCCATGTGCCCAGACAGAGCAGGCACCCTGCTGAGAACCAGGTAAACCACAAGGAAAGGAGGTCAGTGGGAGGTGCTCAGAGCCCAGATACCCGAGTCCTCATCACGGGAACGCGGTCCTGTGGACTGGAGAGGAAAGGTCCCTGAAGATCCATGTGTTCAAACTTGGTCCCTCTGCGGTGGTCAGTGGGTCTGAAGATCATGAGGATTCTATGCTCAACAAGGGACTGGATCTACTGATAAATTCATAGCTGAATGGGCTATTGGGAGGCAGAGCCTGGTGGGAGTAAGGTATATTCTTGTGAGGGTGTTATCTTGTCCCCAGGTGCCTGTGCGCTCTCTCCCTACCCTGCTTTCCCTACCTCTAACTGAAGGGTCTTCTCCACCACACTCCTCTCTAGGGCTATGACCCCCACAACACTCTGCTTTACCTCATGCCCAAAGAGAAAGGAGTCAGCGAGCTGTGACCTAAAACCTCCAAAACCACGAGCCAAAATAACCTATCTTAGAAACTTTCTCCAGGGTATCCCGCAACAGTGACAATAAACTAACCCGCCCTAGGTGTGCCCCTCTAGTACAAACAAGACCGGCTTCCCCCGTCTGACCGTGAGCGCTGCTGTCAGGTGTCTCCTGTGCTAGGCTCTCGGGCACACGGCCTGACCACTCTCAGTTAGCATCTGTGCTCCGCTTGCTCACAAGGGAGTCTCCAGGAAGAGACACCTCAAAACTGCTCACAGGGCCAGTACAAAGGCAGCAGCTAAGAGATAGAGCCAGTACAGCAAACAGGAAGCGGAAAAAACCCTGCTTCTGAGATTAAGAGGACCGCTTGTCACCACTGGTGGCCAAGGAGACAGGTGACGGGGGTGTCAGGGAACCTTCCAAACCATAAGAGATCAGAGCCAATGCTATCTGGGGGTGGCTCTTCTCCGTTCCACCCCAACACTATCTGGAGGTGACCCTTCCCCATTCCACTGACCAAGGCTCTTCTAGGGCTATGTGCCCTGCAGGCAAAGGACATGGCTGGGTCACTCACATGACTCTGAAACACGGAATCTGGAGGAAGGTTTCACTTGCTTCACAGAAAGAGAAAATGCCTGGCTGGAGAACAGAAAGATAACAACATGGCCGTCAAGGAAGGGAGGGAGGGAGGGAGAGGAGGGGAGAGAGAGGTGGGGGAGAGAGAGAGAGAGAGAGAGAGAGAGAGAGAGAGAGAGAGAGAGAGAGAGAGAGATCCCACCAGGCTCCATCTGAACAAATGGCCCCAAAAGGAAAGGTGAGAGAATAAAAGTGACAAAGAAGATGGAGAGTGGGAACAGGGAATTATGGGTCAGAAAGCACACACCATGGCTTCATGCTGAGTGTGTAGTTCTTCAGCCCAAACTCTCTCGTCCACCTGTCACAGGAGCATTAATGAGGCAGACCTCAAATGTACACGTGGGCCCGCTTCTACAGACGAAATGACTGAGGCTCTGAAAGGAAGCACTGGAAGCACGGAAGGGGGTGGGCAGGATTCCGTGTGCCTGTGCGTGTTGTGTTCTAAGGTAAGGGGTCGTATCGGTCATCAGATCGTCTGAAAGGCTCCAGGTTATGTCATGAGACTGAGGCTGCCGGGCTCGCAGAGGCACGAACCACAGCTCCTGTGTGACTGACTCCACGGCTGGGTCTGACCTGAAAGCCCACAGTGTTCACTGCTTGCCAGAGAGGGAAAGGACCGCAAAAGGCTTTCCTCAGAGAGGAGGGGACCCGAATAAACATGAGATGGGTGCCGGGTCACAAAAAAATGTCAGAGGGCATTCACAGGGCCCTTTCGCTCCCTCCTAGAGGGCTTTCAAAGCAATCTCATGCCTTTGAACATACTCGCTGCTCAGCAGTGGGACTGACCCCACCACCCCAGGTCTCTCATCCACACAGGCATAAACTCAGCCTGCAGCTCCAGCTAGCCAACTACAGGATAAATCGTAAGAACTCAATGCTAAGACTCATTGAGTCAGTGTTCCAAAACGGGAAAGAGTTGTAGAAAGTATGAATAGCTAATTCTTGGGGGAGGGGATGCTCATTCTTATGACCAGTCTCTCCCGTGTGTGTGTGTGTGTGTGTGTGTGTGTACACAGTTTTGGAGGTAAAATACTAAGAGTTCACTACACCTTATTTTGGATTGTTGGCTACTATAGCAACTTAGACCACATCTCACTGACATCAATATCCCCTCGCGGGCAGAGCAAAACTAACCAGGAAACTTCATCTTCAAGTCTCGCTAACGGAGCTTCAGACTCTGTGGTTGGAGTTCTTAGCTTTGGGCCCAGAGCATCAAAACCCTTGCCAACCGTGAGCCACCCGTTCGGACAGGCTCAGCTTTGGTTCTGCTCCACCAAGGGCTGATCGTGGCATCACAGCACACGGCGGGATTACTGAGAGCAGTTACACAGAACTTAGGAAAACTATCACTTTTCAGTCAAGCTAGGAGAGAGTCTAGAACAGTATCACCCAGGTAAGAGGACGTTGGCGGTGCGTGAGCTCTCAGCATGAGCCAGCGGCAGCAGGCAAGAACCAAGTGGGCTCTCCTTCTACCCAGAGAATGGGAAGACAGACACAGCACACTTGAGGAGAAGTAACACCCCCCTCGGAGGTTGCAACGATTGACACTGGTGACACTGTGATCCGGATGAGCTGGCACCCTTTGGAGACAACCAGGAGCTAAACGTCTCCCATCTACTGCTGACCCTGCTTTAAACAAGCAATGCACACCCCTACTTCGTTTGGCTTGTCTGGTTTTGCTCATCTCTTGTCAAATCTCATATAGTGGACCCAGGGACAGTCCAGTCTTAGCATAAAGAAAGCCTGTAGTGTGTGTGCATGTGCACGTGCGTGTACATGTGTGAGAGAGAGTGATATATCAATCAAGCCCTTTCTGAAGGTGGCAGCCTCAGATTATACACTTGGCATACTACGATAAACCTGCTTAGTTGGTTTGTTTGGCTGATTATCATTGATCAATGAAAAAGAGTATTTGGGAAGGAAGGGGGAAAAAAAATCACACAAAGAGCAATGGAGAGCCACACACACGTGTGGGATGGGGCTTGCTCAGCGCCCACACCAAGATAGTGCCCACATAAGCAGGGATTCTGGCTGAGGAACTGCTGAGTGGCAGAGCCTGCGCTCCCCTGACCCACAGAGGGTTACACTTTTAGGGATGAACGGTAAGCAGATATTAAATAATCAGCCAAACAAGGCTGTCAACCCCTTTTGGAATGAGATAAACAAACAGTACGTAATTATAATCACGCGTGCGACCGCGCACTACAGATGAAGTGCTATACTCATTTGGAAAAGTGAGGAACATGGGAAGTGAGTGCGCTTTCAGTAACAGTCTTTGCCCCTGCCCTGTACCATACAGGGTCCCTGTGCGTTCTGTCCCCACTTTCAGCACCAGCACCTTCCTAAGCCCTGCAGCTCAGACCCTCACAGACACCCTCATCTGCTCTGTCCCCGTTCTTCCCCAAGAACCAGTCTAGACACCACCTAGTCCGTTCTGCTGCTCCAAATGCTTCCTTCTCAGAGAGCACAGGCAAGTTCTACCGTTAAGCCCTCCCATCTTCTTTTGGGGAGCCAGGAGCATCTCCCTAAAGGGCAGATCATGAGATTTTTGTATGACTATCATATGACTCCTGACTCCCTCAAAAGGTGAGCCCAAGGTCTCCTCAAAGAGAACATGATCCTTTATGGGTGTCCCTTGGCTCTTCTGCCCCCTCTGTCGGCTCACCTATGGAGTATGGGCAGCTTTTAGAATAATCCACTCCAACGAATCCTTTGGGAATCCGTTCCGACAGGATAGCGAGTGTCTTCAGGCTTACACCATGTTGCTCTGCCTTCACCTCTGGCCCCTCTACCTTTAGACCACTTCACCAGGCTCAGGGGCAGCAGACCACTGGTCATGTAAGGAGTTGAAGGCTCTGCCTTGTTTATGGCGGACTGAGTAACCACCTCCAGAGAGCAAGAGGTGACAACGATCGATCCAGGAGAAAAGTCAGAGGGTGGCGTTTAAAATCAGCAACAAACAAACAAACTATGGAAAAGAAGAATAGATGTGAGACCTCACTACCAGAGCCATCCCAGGACAAAGCTCTGGCTCCCGTCTGTCCTTACAGAAAACGCTTAAGACAGAACTTTGGCTTAACGGAGAAAATGAGAGATCATCATATTCATTAAAAAACCTAGGAGATTCGGGGGGTGGGGGGGCGGGGAGACTAGAAATGTTCAATAACAAGCCTGGCTCCAGAACCCCACTTTCCTTTATGTGTCTCAACACAGCTGCCAACCTGTCCTGCTCCCCCTGGGGGCCAGCCCTGCACTCTGCAGCGTCCTGCCAGAGCCACTGGCTTACTGAAAAGAGGGCACCCCAAGGACAACCAGTGTTCTTCACTTCCTTAAATGGATCAGAGGTTACCTTTGTCACAGGGTCAACATTCACATCCCTAAAATCCTGCTACTCAATTGTGAGAGAGGTAGAGGGGTATGCATGCATGAGCGTGTGTCTGTGTGTGTGCTCGCGTGTGCACGTGCGTGCGTGCTCTCTCTTACACGTGTCTATGAAAACAGCACCCGATGTTGGGTGTCTTCTATTGCGTTCCACCTTTTTCTTTTTCACTTTTATGTTTAATCAGATACTGGAGGCATCGGATCCCCTGGACCTGGAATTGTGAAGCCCCCGATGGAAGTGCTGGGAATCAAATGGCAAATGGCAGGTCCTTGGAGGAGTGATATACACTAGGAACTGCCGATCCTTCCCTCCAGCCCAACTCAGCCTCATCAACATTTTCTTTTAGTCTTGCTATTTATGTGTGTGTGTGTGTGTGTGTGTGTGTGTGTGTGTGAGTGTGCGCCCCACGTACTCAGCGAAGCCCAGAGGAGGGTGCTGGATCCTTGGCGCTAGAGTTCCAGGTGGTTGTGAGCTGACTGGTACGGGTGCTGGCAACTGAACTGGGGTCCTCTGAAAGAGCAGTAAGCTCTCAGGCTCACCCCAAGACGGGGCTTCTCTGTGCAGCCTGGCTGTCCTGGAACTATCTCCGTAGATCAGGCTGGCCTCGAACTCAGAGTGCTGGTGCTGGTATCAAAGGCGTGGGCCGCTATCACCCAACTGCTGCCGCCACCACAGCAGCAGCGATTCCTTGTAACTGCTGAGCCATCTCTCCAGTCCGCCACCTTTTTTTTTTCCTTGTTGAGACAGGGTCTCTCAGTGGCTGTGGAACTTACCATCCCCGCCAGACTGGCTGACCAGGGCACTCTCGACTGTCCCCCTGGCCCTGGAATTGCAGACTCATGCCACCATGCCCAGAATGTATGTGGGTGCAGGGGGTCCAAACTCCGGACTTCAGGCTATTGTGCAAAGCACACTACGTGTGAGCCGTCTCCCCAGTCTTTCTTCTTACACTATACTGCTTTCTTCAGCCATCCCCAAATTCACCATTCCTCACCTGCACTATCCGGGATCCACGTCACTTTAGAACATTATTTCCTTTCCTAGGCTTCTAGAAAAAGTAAGAAGCGGAGCACCAGCTAAAAGCAAATTTAGTGACCCTCCCTTCATTTGTCAAGTATCTATCCATTTTTATTAACT